>NW_020539726.1:38083675-38101677 GCF_003426905.1 Ctenocephalides felis | reverse complement strand
ATAATGCAATTGTTACTACTCTGGACGTGCATTTTTTCATAAAATATTTAATAACTTTTGAACTTAAAAAAAAAACTATACAGTGTTTTTGGTAAATATGTTGAAAATTAAATTATCCACAATATTTTCTCACATTATAAGAATATCTACAACAACTCGGTATACTCAAAAATTGCATTTTAATGCATTATGCGTTTACAGTACGCGTCATAATGCAATTGTTACTATTCTGGACGCGTAATTATTTATAAAATCTTTAATAACTTTTGATCTAATTAAGAAAACTAAGTGGTGTTTTTCAGAAATTTGTTGAAAATTAAATTATCTATAACATTTTTTGACATCATAAGACCCTACAACAACTCGGTATACTTTAAAATCGTAATTAAAAACGTTATTTGTTTCCAGTACGCGTCATAATGCAATTGTTACTATTCTGGACGCGCATTTTTTTAAAGAAAATCTTCAATAACTTTTGAACTATTTAAGAAAACTCAATAGTGTTTTTGGGAAATATATTGAAAATTAAATTATATACAAAATTTTCTAACATTATGAAACTTTACAACAACTCGGTGTACTTTAATGTTGCATTTGCAAACATTACCTAAATATCCCACTACAAGCCATAATAGGATCATTTCTATTCTGGACGCACTTTTTTCGTAAAATCTTCAATAATTTTTGAACTTTTTGAAAAAAGTAAGCAGTGTTTTTGGAAAATATATCAAAAATTAAATTATTTCCAATGTTTCCTAACATTATAAAAACCTACAGCAATGTATACTTTAAAATTGCATTTAAAAACATTATTCGTTTTCATAATGCAATATCGTTCAACTTAACGTGTTTTATATAATATTTTTATATAAAATCGTAAATAACTTGTAAAGTGAAACTAAGTAGTTTTTTTGGAAAATTTGTCAAAACTTAAATTATATACAATATTTACGAACACTGTAAGAACCTAAAACATCTCGGTATATTAAAAAATTGCATTTAAAAACATTATTCGTTTTCATGATGTAATATATCTTTCTTCTTAACGTGTCAATGAAATTGTTACTATTCAGGATGCGCAATTTTTTATAAAATTTTACAAAATTGAATAATGAACAATATTTATTAACACTATAAACCCTACAGCAACTCGATATACTTTAAAACTGCATTTAAATCCTACTTATTGGTATATCAAAGCACGTCAAATTAATTATATCGTTTATTACAAAAAAAATCAACGTTTAAAAATATAAAAAAAAATCCAAAACATACAAAAACCAAAAAAAATATAATTACAACCCATTACTTTCACAAAATTCGTAAAAAGTTAATAATTTTTTACCTAGCATTTTTTTCACTCCCAATATTTTCTCCTCTACACTTGTTAACTAGTTACAACCCTAGTACGTTCTGTCTAATTAGACTTGCCATCATTTGCAAACTTTTCAAAAAAAAAAAAAAAAACTCTTTGGGTTCGTCGAAAACAAGAAAACACTTTCCAATAACGAATATGACTTTCAAAATTTAAATGGAAAGTGGAGAAAGGGAAAGGAATTTCGTGATAGGAATAATAAATAAGGATTTTCTCCAGGTAATGATAAATATATATATATATATATATATATATATATATATATATATATTTGCTAAATCTTGCTTTCACAACCGTAATATTTTTATTCTAATATAAACTCGAGGCGTATGATCAAATTTTATTTTTTTTATATTTCTTTCAAGTCATCAATTATGACAACTTGCCAAAAGGTAAGTCAACACCTACATAAGCATCAAATTGCATTCTCGCTAAAATGATTCAATTCAATTGAATTTCCTTTTGTGGCCTCGAATAAAACAGAACTTTTAGCATCAGCCTAAGGGCTGAGGGTTTGACTTTTCGTGAGGGTGCTTAAAGAACCTTCAAGAGGGTGCATTGTAAATTGTAATGCAATATCACTTGCAGAAAAGACAGAAAAAAATGTCAAGGAATTGTAGATAAAAATTATCATTAACTAGTGGTGTATGGCATCGTACCTTAAGGCAAATTGCTGGAAATTCCCTTACCGTAATGAAATATTCGAGAAATTTTAAACGTTTTCAAACATATTATTACAAATAGTGTAACTTTTATTATTTTCATTGCTATTTTGTTTGTTATATCTGAATAAATCAAATGTAAATCTTAAATCATAAATCAATTTATCTCCATAACATTAACAACCGTCATTTTATTTCGAATTCAATTTAAAAAAAAAAATAGTTGCCAAATTTGCACAAAATTGAAAAAGTGCTCCCGTATAGTCATAGTCTAAACGCATTCGCGAATAATTCCGTGCGACATTTTCACTTATACTGTGCTTAGCTTGGCGGCATTTTTACATTTTTCATTTTTTTCGCAAAATTGAAAAATTGCACCAGAACATAAACAGTCTAAACGCCCTTGGGTAAACATTTGTACCAGAGTGGCGCTTAGACTGTGCTTAGCCTGGGTCATTTTTTTAATTATTAATCCAAAATTACAAAAATATTTTATGGAAAATAAAAAAAGATAGAAAAGAAGAAAAAAAAAGAAAAAAGAGAAGACGCGGATGAAAAAATGCGGATATACAAAACACACGCCACACACACACATCCATTTGGTTTCTGAGATATGCCCCTTAAAAATGTTCAGAAACCTTCAAAACGTCGAGAAATGCAAAAATTTTCGGCCCATTACAGTAAATACTCTACGGGAAGTTAATTATTACAAAACAGTTGTATGAATTTTACTTACGACTGCAAATTTTCCATTATATAATATGTTTCAAAATAATTAATGACAGAAAATGATTTGACAAAAACATCTTAAAGCAAACTCGAAATTCTTGGCCAACTCGTGTTGCCACATCACTCCCCTCTTTTCAATCTGCAACTTTATTGAAGAACATTTTACTGTGATAATTCAAAATATTTAAATTTCTAATATATAAGAAATGATTTCACAAAACAAACTCGAAACTCTTGACCAATTAGTGTTGCCACATCACTCCCCTCTTTTCAATCTGCAACTTTATTGAAGAACGTTTCACTGTGATAATTCAAAATATTTAAAATTCTAATATATAAAAAATGATTTGACAAAAACATCTCGAAACAAACTCGAAATTCTTGACCAACTTGTGTTACCACATCACTCCCCCCTTTTTAATCGCGATCTTTTTTCAATGAAATTGTACTATGACATTCCAAAATTTTTATTTAAATTTCTAATAAGTAAAAAATTGACAAAAACACCTCGCAGCCAACACGAAATTCGTTGCCAACTCGTGTTGCCACATCACTCCCCTTTTTTCAAATCTGCAACTCTATTTAAGAACTTTTACATCATTACAAATAACTTTTAAAAATGCTAATGACTTGAAAATAATTTGACAAAAACATCTCAAAGCCAACTCAAAGTTCAGACTAATTCGTGTCGCCACATCACTCCCCCTTTGTAATCTACAGCTTTATTCACACACACATCCATTTCGTTTCTGAGGTATGCCCCTTAAAAATGTTCAGAAAGCTTCAAAATGTCGAGAAATGCAAAAATTTTCATTTTTTACGGGAAGATAGTAATTAGAGTCATACTTCAAAAACGACATGATCGGTTTGTCATTGTAATTAGAATTTAGAAATTGGACCTTAATTAGAGAAATGAAGTAATTGCTGTTTAATAAATTCTATAATATTCGTTCACACAGATTTGTATTTTCTGCTCTTTTTGCTCCGTATCTCCATAACTGCCGGACATGCCTTTGCCAAAAACTAATAAGCACATCTCCCTATCAATAGGGATCGAATGTTTTTTGAACTATTCAAATCGGTTGATCACACACACACACACACACATCAATTTAGTTTCTGAGGTATGCCAGTAAAATGTTCAGAAACCTTTAAAAAGTGAAGAAATGCAAAAATTTTCATTTTCGATTTTCGGCCCATTACTATAACTACCCTACGAGAAGTTAAAATTTTTGTAGATGACTTGAAGAAAAAGGACTCTACTGACGAGCAAACTAAATATAAAAATAGAGAACTATATTTAAGGGCAAAAATATTTCTACTTTTACTTAAGGATAGTATATTTAGCAAAAAAAACTCCATAGCTAACCATACGGGAAGTTAATGAAAATATATATGGTGATGAGGTGTGTTAGTTTCAACCTTGACCAAAACCCGACACACAAAAAAAATCTCAAACCAACAAACGCCAAATTCAACCAAAACCTTGCCCCAACCTAAATCCATCCCCAACCTTCAACCCCAACCCCAAAATTCCCCATAAATCACATTCTCCTTAATTACGTAACGCAAATGTTTTCACTTCACCAAACAAACAAACAAAGAAGTAACATTTACGCAAAAACTTTTCCAACCGGTGATGACTACTGCTCGAATTTGGATCTTTGCACATTAAATTAAGGGTTTAGGGTTTGGGGTTGAGGGTTGAGGGTTGATGTTCACGTAGGGAAAATAAGTTTTACACCGCCGACGTCTTGTTATGCAATTTCCTTGGCGGAATACTAATCTCGTTGGCCGAAGGCAGAGGGATGATAGAGTTTGTGGGAGAAAGTGGATTTTTTGTTAGGTGAAAGTGAACTGAAATGAAGTATAAACTAGTGGTGTATGGCATCGTGCCTTAAGGCAAATTGCTGGAACTTCCCGTACCGTAATGAAATATTTGACGTTAAACGATTCCAAATATATTATTACAAATACTGTAACTTTCATTATTTTTGCGCTATCTTGTTTGCTTGAGCAAATCAAATGTAAATCATAAATCAATTTATTAACAATCATCATTTCATTTTGAATTTAATCACAAAAAAATATCTAAGTTGTCTATTTTACACAAAATTGAAAAACTGCTCCCGTACAGTCACAGTCTAAACGCATTTGCAAACAATACTGAGCGACATTTTCACTTACACTGTGCTTATCTTGGCGGAAATTTCACATTTTCCAATAGTTTTCACAAAATTGTAAAATCTCTCTAGTACATAAACAGTCTAAACGCACTCGGGTAAACGTTTGTACCAGAGTGGCGCTTAGACTGTGCTTAGTCTGGGTAATTTTTTTATTTGAATTTTTAATCCAAAATTACAAAAGTATTTTATGGAAAATAAAAAAAATGTAATCATTTTTTATCCTCAAAAGCAATTGTTTTGTCAATACAAGTAGAAAGATTTTTAGATCAATCAAATCGGACGCTTAGTTCTCTCAAAAACTCGATTTTTATTCTCTGCACTCTTTGCTCCGTATCTCCGTAACGGCTGGACCTGCCTTTATCAAAAACTAATCAGCACATATTCCTATTAATGGGAATTGAATGTTTCTTAAACCATTCAAATCGGTCGATCCGTGCGCCCGAAAACGTGGACGAAAAAATGCGGACATACAAAACACATACATACACACACACATCCATTTTTTCTGAGGTATACCAAAATGTTCAGAATCCTTCAAAACGTCGAGAAATGCACAAATTTTCATTTTCGAACTTAAAAATTACCCAGGCTAAGCACAGTATAAAAGCCACTCTGGTACAAATGTTTACCCAAGTGCGTTTAGACCGTTTATATACTGGAGCGCTTTTCCAATTTTGTGAAAACTATTGAAAAATGTGAAAATGCCGCCAAGCTAA
Organism: Ctenocephalides felis; assembly: GCF_003426905.1. Classification (NCBI taxonomy): domain Eukaryota; kingdom Metazoa; phylum Arthropoda; class Insecta; order Siphonaptera; family Pulicidae; genus Ctenocephalides; species Ctenocephalides felis. The sequence continues at coordinate 38,096,009 of NW_020539726.1, read as the reverse complement.
GCACAGCATAAGTGCAAATGTCGCACAGAATTATTTGCAAATGCGTTTAGACTGTGACTATAACGGAGCACTTCAATTCAATTTTGTGTGAATTTTGTGAGTTGCCTATTTTTTTTTTAAATTGAATTCGAAACGAAATGACGATTGTTAATGTTCTGGAGATAAATTGATCGATTTATGATTTACATTTTATTTGCTCAAATATAACAAGTCAAACAATGATAAGTAGTTTGTTTGTAATTTTTGACATTTATTTCTACAATATTACTACAGTTTTATTGTTCATTAAATCTTAAAAATTTTCTTTGACAAAGTCTAAAAAGAATGATCAAAATCCGAATAACCGTTTAGGAGAAGTATCAAATCATACATCTTTACAGAAGAATTGTATATATATGATATATATAAATATATATATATATATATATATATATACATATATATAACAAATGTATTCTGAGTGGATATAGACATTAATTTGGAAATATGAACAAACAATTCTTTTTCGCACTATTTTATTAAATAAAAATATAATAAAAAGTTTGTGAAAATTATTATTTAATAAAATAGTGCAAAAAAGAGTGTTGTTTGTTCATATTTTTAAATTATTATATATATATATATATATATAATATATATATATATATATTATATATATATATATATATATACTAGCTGACTCGGCAAACGTTGTTTTGCTAAGTAAGGATATTCTAAATAATTTCTACAGAATCAAAAAAAATAATCCTTTAAGTGTATAAGGATGTGTTGTGTGAATGCTATATGCAATGATGCATTATTGAAACAATAAACCCCATTAATTTATCTATATTTTGTCAATTCAATCAAACTGGAAAATTTATGTAGAAAACATGGTATAATGCAATTCAAGTCTTTTTTGGTCTTTCGACTTATTGATTACGTTTCAAGTTTTTCAGATTCTTTTTGGATTTGGGATTTTGTGTATAATTATAAATAATACTACTGAGCTTGAACAAAATTTTCAAATTTCTGCGAGGAGAGATAGAAAATGAATTAAGTATTTCTTATGTGTCCTGCTTTTTCAAGTAACATTTGATGAATTAAAGTAAATTTAATAAAAAGTTTATATGTAGACCAGGGCGAGGCACAAAGATCCAATTTGACATTGAGCAAATATAAACTATATTGTGAAAACCAAAACTATTACATCACAACAAATAACATATTTCAATCAAACAATTATCTGACTACGTTCAGTAAAACTGCCAGCTACTTCATCATTGTAGAAATGTGTTTTTTGTAGTCTTTCAAAAATTTATCTAGACCTTTTTACCCCATAGACGGGGTAACTTGGAACTGCAAGGTGGCAAACAGGTTTAATGTCTTATTTTAATTTTAAAGGTATTTTTCAAAATAATTATATTTTAAACTAATGCTAAAAAACTACCAACGGAAGAAAATACTTTTATCATAGATTTTCAAAGATTGCCGTTAATCTCCCGTAAGCAAAGTCATAAGAATCAAGGTTCAAGTGAATTGACATTTCTAGCAGATGACAGTTCAAATATCAAACAATGATAAGTGTTTTTTTGTAATTTTTTTCATTTATTTCAACAATATTACTCTAGTTTTATCGTTCATTAAATCTTAGAAAATTCCTTAACAAACTTCAGAAAGATTAACCAAAATCCGAATAACCGGAAAATTTCATTAAAAGATATATATATATATATATATATATATATATATATATATATCTACATATATATAAAAATAAGTCGGGTTTTCCTTCCTGACGATACTCGTATAACTCCAGAACGCACGAACCGATTTCGACAATTTTGCATTCGTTGGAAAGGTCTCGGGCTCCTAAAGCTAGCTTTATAGCTAAGAAAATTAGTGGTGCATGGCATCGTTTCCTAATGCAAATTGCTGGAACTTCACGCATCGTAATTAAAAATTCGAGTAATGACATTAGTGAGAATTATCAGAATTATGCTTGGTTAAGGCAACGAGCAAATCTTGCCGCCAAGAAATATGATGTACACGCACTGAATTTCACCATTCAATCAAAAATTGCTGGCGATTTGATGACATACCAATGATTCCGACTGGTCTTCCGTTTGACTTCAAACGATTGTAATTTCCAGTTTGCCTTGCGTTCGCAATGACAAGTCGCAAGGCCAATCGCTTAGTGTTTGCGAGATAAATTTCAAATAGATTATATAAAAAATCATTGTTTTTCACATGGGCAGTTATACGTTGCCTGTTCACGAGTCGGAAAGCCATCCGCTTTATTTGTGTTAACGTCAGAATAAAAAACAAAAAATGTGGTTTACCAAAGAGCACTTCAATGAAACGAATAATTTGCGGATTCTCTTTCATTTACTTAGAGAAGTTTAACTGAAAAACACTTCGATTTTTGTAATCGAAATAAATTCATTACTGTTGTGCAATAAAATCAAATTTTTCCTTTTCAAATATAAAACAAACAAAAAATTTCTTCATCTTTCTCACGAAACCATCTTGTGGCGAAACGGAGTTTGTCGGGTTTGCTAGTATATATATATATATATATATATATATATAATATATATGTGTATACATTGCATTTTCTGCAATAAATCCATATCGTTTAAACGTCTAAAATATCGCTTCTAGTAGAGTAGAGTAGAGTATTAAAGAGGGCGCAAAAGGAAGGTTTCCGGTTCCGTGCAGACTTTATTCATGAGCCTGTTCCGGTCTGCACCGGAACAGAATTCACCGCGATCGACGAGGGCGATTCCGGGCGATAGTAATACACCTATGGATTAAAATAGACTTATAATGTAACTAAGAAACCTATTCTGCCTCATAACATAACAATGTTATGGCAAGGCCACGTTACGCTCCAACTTGCATTCGAATTTAGCTGAAATTATGAGCCTAGGTAATATAAGAATATAATATGCAAGAAAAATGTAATGTCTACATTGTTATTGCCGAAAAGCAGCTGAGATGTGCTATAAATTAAAATAATATAGAATACAGTATAAAGATATAGCAGGTGAAATTATATAATTTGGTTTGACAGATTACTTTTTTTAATTAATGCGGTCGTGTTTTGCCTTACTCTACTAATTTATTTCAGAAAATTACTCATTCAGGAGTTTTATAAGATATTGTAATTATTTTATTTTATATTACTTTTATTTTATAATTAAATTTTTCACTTTTTCTGCTATTTACAAAGAAACGGCTCAGCTGATCGTCGCAAAAAACTGACAAGCGATAGTCCTCATCAAGATACATCAAATGGCGTTTAAATTTTAGAAATCGGTCCAGCCGTTTTGAAGAAAACGTCGATCAAAAGCCTAATTTTGACAAATACAAAAAAAACTATACTATTTTTTGCATACTTTGAAGAATTTTTAAAATTAAACGACTTGTCGTAGGGCCGTAATATTTTAGTATGATCTAGAAGACTATAGTATCTACCGTCAGAAAAATTCATTCAATTTTTTTTTCTAATTTTTATTACAAAAAACGGCCCGGCCGATCTGTACCGAAAACTAATCAGCACGATTCCCATCCAATATCTTTCGAACGGTTTTTGAATTTTTATAATCGATTCAGAATTGCGGGCTAAAATGTAGACGAAATATTTTTCACTTTTCTGCTATTTACAAAGAAACGGCTCAGCCGATTGTAGTGTAAAACTGACAAACAACAGTCCTCATCGAGATACATCAAATGGCTTTTAAATTTTTGAAATCGGTTCAGACGTTTTCGAGAAAACGTCGATTTACGGCAAAAAATCTGTTCACATACACACACACACACATACGTTTTCCAAATTTGGTCTCATTCGACTCAGAATGGCTTAAAACGTCGAGAAAACATAAAATTTCGGAATCGGATTTTTTGATGATAACATAAACTTCTCCTTCGGGAAGTTACAAAAAACTAAAATTTATTACACAATTTAAAAAAAAAAGTTAGAGGTGAAAAATCCTTGATAAAATTAAATAGTTTTTTCAAAGTAAAGTTCTATGTATTTTCAAATTTCTAATTATAGAAAAATAAAATGAAGAAAATGTAACATTAAATTTAAAAAAAAAGATGTTAGGTGTGGACAACCCTTGATGAAAATAAATAGTATTTTTAAGTAAACAGATCTGTATATGTTATATTTTGTCAATTCTGCATTAAAAAAATTAATATAAAAAAATTGACCTCGAAATTAAAAAAAAAAATTAGGATTAGACAACCCTTAATATTAAAAAATTGTATTTTAAAGTAAGATTTAAAGTTTTCATTTCAAGCATAAAAATCTGAACTAAAATTATGTCAATGACTGAACGCCGGATAAAAAATTATTGAATTATTAAAATGATTATAAAAAAATAGAGGTTGGTGATAATGAAGTAAAAATTTAGGATTGCATGTATTTTTTAAAGCCACATTATAAAAAAAATAAAAACAAAAAAATTTATCTCCAAACTTACTTATCATAAGAAACATTTTTTATCTACTAGAATTCTAATTTTATGCACAAATTGTCTTTAAACTCTCACTGTGCTATTTAAATTCAATTTTGATTTTTGATTTTGGGAACACCGATTAACCGATTTGAATGATTAAAAAAACATTCGATTTGTATTGATAAGGAGACGTGCTGATTAGTTTTTGGAAAAGGCAGGTCTAACCGTTTTGGAGATACGAGGCAAAAACTGCCCAAAATCTTAATGCAGTATTTGAAATAACAGAGCGCCCGATTTGAATAATTCAAAAAACATTTTATTTGTTTCGGTGAAGTTAAGGACTGTTTTAATTTTGCGGAGGGTAGGTCTAGCGGTTTTGGAGATCCAATAAAAAAAGTGAAAAAAATGCCACTGGGTGGTCAAAAATGATCATTAGACATATGCATATCAAATTATCAGATATTTTATAGTGATTTTAATGATAAGTATAAATTTTGTTTATATTTCTATGGGTTCCGTACCAAGGTTTATCCGTTAGTCCGCTTTGCGGCGCTTACGCGCTTTGATATTTCATCTCTACGAAACTAACGCAGCACGATTGCTTTGAAAAAAAGTTCAAAATTTAAAGAATTCTAAAAAAAAAAACAACTTTTTCAAAGTTTATAATAAAGTTTAAAGATGTAATTTTTTTTACAAATTTGCTAAAATCTAGTTTTTCGAAAGTTTATAACAAAATTCAGTATATTCCTTTCAAAAATTTCAGAAATTCTCAAAAATCCATCTTTTCCAAACTTTTTAAATTTTTGCCAAAAAAGTCATTTTTCTTTAAAAATTTCAAAAATTTAGTTTTTTAGTTTTTTTAAAATCAGTCATTTTTATTCGAAAAATTTCAAAAATTTGCAAAATTTAATTTTTTTTTTCAGTTATAAAAAAATTCAAAACTTTTTTTAAAAAATTAATCTTTGGTACAAAAACTTCACAGCAATTTGCCTTAAGGCACGATGCACAATGCACCACTACTTTTCCTTATATTCGCACGTGTCAAAAAACCTTTGACCCTTAGACTGCACCCTTATATTCATAATTGCCAAAAACCTAACACCTAAATGCCTCATTTCGTCCTTTCAGCTCAAATTTAAAGCATCACATCCTAAACTTAAGTCTGACACGTGACTCGTAAATTGATAAGAGATGTTTCTATTAGTAAAAAAGAATTTTGAAATTCGATAGGAAACCTACCCATAGTTGTGACAGGGGTTGTAAACTTGTAATAGTAAATAAACTTGCTTCAGAATGACTTGATACGTCGGATTTTTTAAGTAAATATTAAAAAAATGATATTAAAAATATACAAATGGATTTGTAATGTATGAAGTACGTGTCATGTATGTTTGTCCTGAATACACTCCTAAACTACTGAACCGATTTTAAATTTTTTTGGCTCAAAATGTGCATTGATATCTAACTTAGGTTATAGGGTATACTAAAAACCTTAATTCTAATTCAAAATATTTAAATTTTAATAAATTCTATTAATTTTGACAGTTATGAAGACAGAATCAGAGAGCGAGAAAGTATAATTAATGTTTAAAAAAATTTAAAAATCTAACTGCATTTTTTGCATTTATTGGAAATCAAATGTAATTTTTCAAATGCACAAGAAAAATATATAAAAATTGGTACAAAACTTCAAAAGTTTGAGAAAAACTTCCATGCAAGATTTTTCTTAAATAATCAGAAAACCAAAGAAATTCATTTTTGCAATTTTCATAAAATTGAAAAATGTTGTCGCCGCCTGTTGTATATATATATATATATATATAATATATATATTATATATATATATATATATATATATATGATATCAGTCGACACGCGTCCCAGCTATTTATTATTACATGAAACTGAGATTAGGGGTTGGAAACAGGAATTAGCCGCCTATTCTTTGACCAACCCTTAAAAGGGCCCTGAGGCTTCGAAGTATTTAAAATACTAAGATTGTCAATTATAATAAAACACAAAATAAATAAAAAATATAAATAGAATTAGATCATAGGGTACCATCAAATATTGTAGCAACCAGATCTAAAAACAAATACAAAATAAATCATTTGGATAAATCAAAATTTTATCAAATTTATGAACCAAAAAGTAAAATTTTTTAAAACTAAATCGCCAATAGTTGATTCCTACTAGAAATTTTAGTGACCAAAAAATTAATGGTTACCAATAATTTTTTGAACCAAAATAAGTTCTTCTGTGGAAAAGATAGTGAAGTTAATTTTAGTTTGTTTCTCCGCCAAAATTTTGATTATTCTTATTCCTTTTCATATTTTAGGATTGCATAAGAATTTAGGAATACATAAGATATTTTACTAAACTAAAAATATTGGTTATTTTTTAATTTTAAACTAATAGGAAACACCACTACATAGTATTTTTTTTTGCAGTTTAGGAACCATCCCTCTAATTTTTCCACCCCTATTTTAAACATAAGGTTTGCATTTCAAAGACTTAGCTATCATGCGACCGATATTATTGGTGCATTAATAAAGTGCATGCAAAAAATAAAAAGCAAGAAAAAAACTCACCCTTAATATGCAAATTTGAAACCCTCAAGGAATTGTCTGAAGAATAGAAATCTTTGGTTTTGACACTCAGTTGATCTGGAAAAAATTTAATAGATGGTAAATAATTGTTAGATTAATCGTGAAATTATTTTTTGGTAGTAAAAATTGTGATATGAATATGAGAATGTCTATTTGCCGTGCGTTCCGGCGTATTTTACATAAAACAAGGTAGGAGGCATGTTCGTTATTTATATGTAAAATGCGCCTGATCGCACCGCAAATAGATTGACATTTTCTTACATAAATTTACACGTTTCCGTGACAATGCTGTATTATGAGACAAAATTGTCTTATAAATTAATTTTTTCCGAATATTTTAGAAGAAAAGATTTTTTGAAGATTTTTGAGTTGATGAAAGAGAAGTTAATAGATGGTAAATTTATGGTTATTTTGGATAAATATCTATTAGTAGTTGTTGGTTGGTTTTGGCAATCTAAGATCATTCAAGACTAAATCCTCATTGATATTTGTATCTGAAATTAATAATTTATAATAAATTATTAACTATATTGATATTAGTAATGTAAGAAATCACAAGAAAATGATATACATTTTTAGTAAAGTTGAAGTAATTTTTTTTAAAAAAATCCATAAATTTATCAAAAATTACATAATTGTCTCAAATATCACATGAAGTTCATTAATATGAATATTGCACAAAATTAATATATATGAACAATTTATATATATATATATATATATATATATATATATATATATATAATATATATATAATATATATTTATATAATATATATAAAATATTTATATATATATATATATATATATATATATATATAATTAATATATATATATATATATATATATATGAAATTGCTCAATTTTTTATTAATTCATATTTTGCAAATAACGATTTATTTAAATTTTTGTTCTAAATATCTTTGAATTTCTTAAAAATAGCGATCCAGGATTTTTACTGGTAACAAAATGTTAAATTAAATGTTAATATGTCGATAACAATTTTTATTATTATTATTAATTTATTTATATTATGTATTTGTGTACTGTTTTTTTTTTATCCTGCACGTGCAGAAAAGTTTCATTAAATTTTTTTTTAGTCTAATTGAAATGTTTGGATCAAAAAACATCAAAAGAATCGAACGTTTAATTTTAGCCTCAAGGGTGTTGGTGTTTCCCACTGCTTTGATGTAATAAAGCAGTGCTGGTCGTGGATTTTAGTAAAAAGTTTGGTAAGAATTTTAGCAAAATTGTTATGACAATGAAATAATATTAGTTTCAGAGAAAACCCCACACAAATCTAAAAAATTTAGGCAAATGCATCAATTTCCACAAAAAATGACAAATATTATAAGGAATGCATAAATATCAGTAAATTGACATTGATTTATAATAACGAATTAGAATTTAAAGAAAAGTAGAATATACACTAAGAAATTACATTGCTAACACATAAACTGAGAAATTCTAGAAAAATGCATATATTTTAGAAAAGGGAAACAAATTTCGGAAAAATTAAAAAAAAATCATAAATTGCACACATAAAATAAAAACTGCATATATGTTTCAAACAAATTACAGGAGTGGTATAAATATTATAGATCGGACATAAATTTTATTAATAACATTCTTTCAAGGTGCAAATGTCTCGAAAATAGCACAAAATTCAGAAAATAATTTTAATTTTAAAAATATTTAATAGTTGCAATAAAATAATACAAACTCTATTTAAAAAAGCATACTTTCCACGAAAATGGCACAAAAATTAAAAAATAAACGTAACTTTTAAGAATATAACAAATATTTTGCGTAGGAAGGGTATAAAAATTGCATACATTTGATAAAAAAACATAAATTTAATAAATGTTTCTGTACCATTTTTATGAAATTTGTGCCTTTCAAAAATTTATATTAAATTTGAGAAAAATGCAAAAACTGCCTAAGAGGGCATCTAATATTTTAAGAAAAGGGCATTTCTTTCATAAAAGGGCAAAATTACGAAACGAATCTTGAATTTCAAGAAAAATTAATAGGTTGCAATAAATTTCATAAAAAAAATCATAAATTTGACGAAAAGGGATAAAATTAAATTCAGAAAAAAATTAATAAATTGGCACAAAATATAGAAATAAATTTCAAACTTTACTTTCTTAAAAAGATTGAACTCATTTGAATCATTTGAACCAAATCAAATTTGAAATTGGTTTGGTGATATATATATATATATATATATATATATATATATATTTAATTTAGCATTTAATATTATTTTAGTTTTCATGCAAGTATTACTTTTGCCACTAATGATTTTCCAGAAGGGTTAGAGAAATATCTCCCATATCACAACTGGATACTTGGCAAGATGTTAAAAATTTGCTTTCAATTCATAAAAGTTGCATAAAATTGCATGAATATTGCAAAGATTTATAAAACTTGGCTCAAATTTGATGCCAACTGCTGTAATTTTGTGAAAATGACAAATATTTCTAAAAACGTTAAGTAAATTTTATGAAATTTACTCAAAAATTAAGAAATGAGCAAAAATTTCATGAAAATTGCACAAATGTTATGAAAATCATATAGAGTCAACATAAATTATTTAAATTTCAAATAAATTGCACACTCTTCATAAAAATTGTATAAACTTCATGAACATTGCATAGATTTTAAGTGAATGGTACAAATATCATGCAATTTGGTGAAATTTTATTTAAAAAAATTCAAATTTTGTGAAAATGACAGAAAATTCAAGAACTTCACATCAATTTGTATAAATTTTATTCAAATTGTATAAATTCAATACAAATGACAAAATGTTAAAAATTTGCTTTTAATTCATAAAAGTTGCATGAAATGGCATAATTATCTTAATCAAAAATTAAGAAAAAAGCAAAAATTTCTTGAAAATTGCACAAAAGTATTAAAAATCATATAGAGTCAACAAAAATTGTATAAATTTTAAATAAATTGCACACTATTCATAAAAATTGCATAAATTTTATGAATATTGCATATATTTTAAATAAACAGTACAAATATTTTTGGCCAATTTTTTTTTAATCAAATTTTATGAAAATGCATAAATGCTTAGTTCTTTATGAAAGATGCATTAAATTCAGATAAATGGCATAAAATTCATAAAAATTGCATTATTTTTATAAATCTTAAGAAAATTGCTTAAATTATATAAAAGTCACTTAAATTTTAAGGAATGGCAGATAATGGCAGGTTGAAAAGCAGAAGAAAATTGCAAAAAATAATTTAAGAAAAATTTATAAATATTAAGAAACTATTTAGAACAATTTATAAATATTTATAAACTATTTTAAACAATTTTTACAATTCTAGATAAATCGCATAAATTGGAAAAAATGCATAAACTTCAGGAAATTGTTTCAATATAAAAATGATTTTAATTATGTTAGTTTTTTTATAAATATTATAAAGACATATTTGATGAAATTAATATCAATATTATAAACAAATGTATATAGAAAAAAAGGTTGAATGAATAACGCAGAAAACAAAGTAATTAATTACATTCTAGAAAAAATGAAATAAATTCAGACAATTAGCAGGTTTTTAAAAAATGCAGAAAATTAAAAAAAATATATTTATAAATCTCAAAATAATGGCAAATAATTTGTAATTTGTCAATTAATATTGAAATTATTATATGAATGCACAAATTCCAGAAAAGCACGTAAAAATTTTTAAAATAAAGTGTAAAATTTTATGTAAAAATGCTATGCTACAATTTTATTTTTTATACCAAAATTTTTCTGCCATCAATGCTTTTTTGGAAGGGTTACAGAAATATCTCCCATATCACAACTGAATACTTTTTTCAACACAGTCATTACCTAGTGCTACCCCTTTATAAATGTGTCTGATAGATAACACGTACCCCTAAAAGTGACCCTAGTGACAAGGGATGATGATACCAGAATACAGTCTCATTATGAAAGGGGATGATGATGACTAAATCATTTTTATAGACTGTGAAATAAATTTGGAATAGTCTCATAACTAATTATAAACACAGAAATAATCTGACAAGTTTTTTTTTCAATTTATTTAAAATTTAAAATTAATTTTCATATTTTCTGAAAACCATTTTTGAAAAAATTATTAAATGATTAGTTTTTTTTCTTTCAAATTTCTTTAAAATTCATGCTTTTTTTCTTGAAATGTTTACACAATTTTGCTTGAATTTATGTCAGTCTAACACATTTAAAAAATTATAAATATTTTTGTGCATTTTTTAAAAAAATTTTGAGAATTGTGCAATTTTACACTGATGTCAAGTTTTATAAATTTATACATTTTTTATGAAATTTATATTTTATCTGAAATGTACACAAAATTTTCTATAAAAATTCTAATCTAAATATTTGATGGAACTTTATGTAAGATTTGTAAATAAAAAGAAACTCTTGTCCTTTACCCATTACAAATTTGTTATTTGAGTAAAATTTATATATTTTTTCCTGAAGTTTATGCAATTTTTTTCCTAAAAATTTACCATTATTTTTAAAATTCATACCAATTTTATAAAAAAAATATTTTAAGCGTTTTCTAAACCTTTATATTACTTAGCTGACCCAGCAAATGTTGTTTTGAATTAAATAATACGCATCTAAAACTTTTTATTAAATTTAATTGAACATTTGACATTTGACGTATGAGCCGCTGTCAATTGTTCGATTTTAATTACGTTTCTACAAAAATTTTCAAAATGGTGGTGTATTGCATCGTGCCTTAAGGCTATTTGCTGGAACTTCCCGTACTGTAATAAAATACTCGAGAAATTTCAAACGTATTCAAATATATTATTACAAATACTGAAAATTTCATTATTTTTGCTATCTTGTTATATCTCAAATGCAAATCAAATGTAAATCATAAAACATAAATAAATTTATCTCCAGAACATTAACAATCGTCATTTCATTTCGAATTCAATTTCAAAAAAAAAATAGTTGCCCAAAATTTCACAAAATTGAAAAAGTGCTCCCGTATAGTCACAGTCTAAAGGCATTCGCAAATAATTCTGTGTGACATTTTCACTTATACTGTGCCTATAAGAGCTTGGCGACATTTTTACATTTTTCAATAGTTTTCCCGCAAAATTGGAAAAATGCTTCAATACATAAACAGTCTAAACGCACTTGGGTAAACATTTGCACCAGAGTGGCGCTTAGACTGTGCTTAGCCTGGGTGATTTTTTAAATTTTTAATCCAAAATTACAAAAAATATTTTTGAAAAAAAAAATTAAAA
>NW_020539726.1:38058534-38083575 GCF_003426905.1 Ctenocephalides felis | reverse complement strand
CTTGGAATCGCTTTCGGAGCCTTGGAAGCGCTCTCAAAGTCTTGATATCGCTCTCAAAGTCTTGATATCGCTCCCAAAGCCTTGGAATCGCTCCCAAAGCCTTGGAGACGCCCAAAGCCTTGGAGACGCTCCCGAAGTCTTGGAATCGCTCCCGAAGTCTTGGAATCGCTCCCGATGTCTTGGAATCGCTCCCGAAGTCTTGGAATCGCTCCCGAAGTCTTGGAATCGCTCCCGAAGTCTTGGAATCGCTCCCAGAGCCTTGCAATCGCTACCAAAGTCTTGGAATCGCTCCCAGAGCCTTGCAATCGCTACCAAAGTCTTGGAATCGCCCATAAAGTCTTGGAGTCGCCCATAAAGTCTTGGAATCGCCCATAAAGTCTTGGAATCGCCCATAAAGTCTTGGAATCGCTCCCAAAGTCTTGGAATAACTCTACGAGCCTTTAAACTGCCCTCAGAGCCTTGGAATTGCTCTACGAGCCTCAGGATTTTCCTCGAAGCCTTGAGATTGCTCTTCAAGCCTTCGAATCGCTCTCAGAGCTTTCAATTGCTCTCAGAATCTTGGAATATTTCTCTGAGCCTTAGAAATTGCTCACATTGTACACTCATATACAACTTAGATTACAAGCAATAATAGTAATTTTAGTTTGTATTAGAAATATCAAAATTTTAGAAATTTCAATTAATTTCGACAGTTAAAAAAACAAAACATAGTGAAATGACAGTTGTAAAAAAGAGCTGCAATAAATTAATTTTTGATTTGCATTTCTTTGCCCCCAGCAGCTTAAATGCTTCCAAAATAATAAAATAAAATTATCGAAAAGTTACACCATTTAATATTAATATTTAGATAGTCCGCAATTCAATTGAAAGTTTCGTATATTTATTATTAACATATCATCAAGTAAATGTTTGCGCCATCTGTGATAGCATTTGTAAACTCGAATATTATGACAAAATTATATATATAAAGCAATATATACATACATATATATATATATATATATATATATTCTATATCTCGTAACTTTCTCCAAGGAGAAGTCTTATGCAATTTTTCTAAAACCAAGTAGGTGTAAGTCTTTCTATTTATTTTCTACAAAACGTTCTAATTGATTTTTAAATTGTTTTCTGTTTGTTTTCTTCAAATGTTACGGAACTTCTGAAAAAAAAACGAAAAGAAAATAAGAGTGTTCGTATGTAGGATTTGAAACGATGTTTGCCTACTCAGAGTCAACATTGAAATAATTATGCTAAGGTATATATATATATATATATATATATATATATATATATACACAATAGACATAATATTTCAACATTATTGATTTAATCTGAAGCAAACCTATTAATCGAACTTATGCAAGTACATGCAATATCGATATTGCATTTTCACAGTACATAAAATAAAATAATCGATTCAAACATCGATCTAAATATCAATCGATGATTACAACACTACGAGTTTCGAAGAAAGATAATTTTAGATTATCTTTAGTAATAAAAACATTTTAATACGTTCAGAACTCAATTATTCGAATCTTCCGAAAATTTTTGATCATCTTTACGTTTCACAGGTTTCTGAAAATATTCGAAGGTGATCGGAAACACGTTGTGTGTGATTGTATAAAGATTCATCCCGACTAAGACATACCTTAGAAAAATTTATGTATGTGTCTGGTTTTTATTTTTTGTATTTTGTATAGCATTTTAAGTATCCGGGACTAAGTCTTTTGTATGTGTATGTCGAGCTCAGGACCAATGTTTATCGGTTGCCTCTTGTCTCTATGGGAGGAGGCTCTAGAATTCTAAAATTATTTCATTCTAATTGATCACATTTTTGAGAATTGCTAGTCTATTAGAACTTCGATCTTTAAAGTAAATTACTAACTTTTAATGAAAATTTCTAACTTTTGAAGTAACTTTCAAACTCCTAAAAAAAAATTTAACTTTTAATGAAAATTTCTAACTTCTGAAGAAAATTTCTATCTTCTGAAGAAAATTTCTAACTTTTGAAGAAAATTCATAACTTCTAAAAAATATTTTTCGGTGAAGAATGTGTGATTTCAAGATCAACCGATTTGAATTATTCATAAGACATTTATTATGCAAAAGACAGAGCAAAAAGTGCAGAAAATATAATTCAAGTTTTTGAGAGAACGGAGCATCCGATTTGAATGATTCAAAAAACATTTTGCTTGTGTTGACATAAAAAAGATAGTTTTTAGGAAAGATATTTTTTGATTTCAAAATTTCATTTTTTTTTAATTTCCAAAAAAAATCGAAAATAATTCGGATATTAATTTTATTCTAGATGAAATATGGTAATTGTAATCTTAGGTTGAAAATGCAAAAAATGGCCTACAGTCTAAGTTACAACCCGGTACAAATATATTTGCTAATGCGTTTAGACTGTTTCTGGACTGGAGCTTTTTTCCAATTTTATGAAAAATACATTTGGGTTAAAATAAAAATTTATAAAATTACCCAAATTAAGCACAGTCTAGGTGATAACTTGGTACAAATATATTCGCAAGTGCGTTTAGATTCTTTCTGTACTGGGGCACTTTTCCAATTTTATGTTAATTATAAAAATATAATTTTGGGTTAAAAATTCAAAAAACTACCCAGACTAAGCACAGTCTAAGTACAACCTAGTACAAATTTTCTCGCAAATGCGTTTAGACTGTTTCTGTACTGGAGCACTTTTCCCATTTTTATCTAAATTTTAGAAATATAATTTTGGGTTAAAAAATCAAAAAAATAACCAGTTTAAACACAGTCTAAGTGACAACCCGGTACAAATTTATTTGCAAGTGCGTTTAGACTGCTTATGTACCAGCTTTTCCATTTTTGTGGAAACTTCAGAAAAATGTAAAAATGCCACCAAGCAAGCGCAGTCTAAGTGAAAATGTCGCACAAACTTATTCGTAAATGCGTTTAGATTGTGACTCTACAGGAGCACTTTTTCAATTTTATGCCAATTATTATTATAGAAAAGTAATTTTGGGTTAAAAATTCAAAAAATTACCCAGACTAGGCACAGTCTAAGTGACAACCCGGTACAAATATTGTCGCAAATGCGTTTAGACTGTTATGTACCAGAACACTTTTCCAATTTTGTGGAAACTTATAAAAAATGAAAAAATGCCGCCAATCAAGCACAGTCTAAGTGAAAATGTCGCACAAACTTATTCGCAAATGCGTTTAGATTGTGACTGTACGGGAGCACTTTTTCAACTTTGTGTAAATTAGGCAACTATTTTTTTTCGAAATTGAATTCGAAATGAAATGACGATTGTTAATGTTCTGGAGATAAATTAATTTAAGATTTACATTTGATTTTTTGATAACAAGATTACATTTGATTTGATAACAAGATAATGCAAAAATAATGAAAGTTACATTATTTGTAATAATATATTTGAAAACGTTCAAAATTTCTCGAATATTTTATTACGTTACGGAAAGTTCCAGCAATTCGCATTTAGGCACTATACCATACATCACTAGTTCTAATTAATTTGATTTATGATTTTCATTAGAAATTTCGAGTTCAATGTCGGTTAGTAAATATGTTACCCCGCGTTGACCCAAAAACTTTGCTCACGGTATATGTAGGCCAATGGAAGACCAGTGGTCCAAGCTAACAATTGTGCTAGTAATTACCAATAAATTCAGGAGTCGCGATAAGCTATAATTTAATTTTATATACGATCTACCAGGATACCTGACTAAATTGAATGAATACTTGAATTAAATTATTGAAAAAATACGAACTAAATTTTGTATAAATAAGTTTTTATTTTTAAATATATATAATATATATATATATATATATATATATATATATATATATATATATACTCAAAAGTATATATATATATATATACTCAAAAATCATAAAATACTGCAAAAATGTTCCATATTATAGCGCTTTCAAACACTAATTATTTAAAGCTTATTTTATTAAATATTTGAGAATAGAAATGATAAATATGCTAAATTATAAAGATTAGCATCTAGTTCACAATAGTGTAAAAATATTTTAAAATTTAGATTAAAATTTACTCAAAAATATTAAAATTAAAATAAATTTTCAACATTAGTCTTTAAACATGACGGTTTTGAATATTAATTATTTAAAGTTAATTTTATTAAATATTTACTAAGCATATGATCGATTGTAAATATGACAAAATATAGAAAATTTTATCTAATTTACTATGGCATAAAAGTCTAGAGTAAAACATAATATATATATATATATATATATATATATATATATATATTCAAGTGTTAGTATGTGAATGAAACGGCCTCATCTTTAAATTTTAGATGAAAGTTATTTACTTTGCGCATTACGCACAGAACATTCTAATGAGACTCTAAATAAGAAATCAGATTTTGGAATGTCCAAATGCACATAGATCACATACATATCTATAAATAGATATATATATATATATATATATATATATATATATATACATATATATATATGCATAACCATATCTAATTATTTTTATTCACAATTTTCAATCCGTGCTAATTTTTATTCAAACTAAGTTTGCAAAATGAATACGTAATGACTTAGAAAAGAAGCATTTGTAATAGTTTTCTCTTCGATTTTTAGATTTCAAACCAAATTTTTTTAGGCAAACAATTAGAATTTATCTGAACCCAAAACTAGTGGTGTATGGCACCGTGCCTTAAGCCAAATTTCTGGAACTTCCCGTACCGTAATAAAATATTCGAGAAATTTTAAACGTTTTCAAATATATTCTTACAAATACTGTAACTTTCATCATATTTGCTATCTTGTTATATCTGAACAAATCAAATGTAAACTAGTGGGGCGCATGGCATCGTGCCTTAAGGCAAATTGCTGGAACTTCCCGTACCAAAAATTATTTTTTTTTTGAAAAGATTAACATTTTTGAATAAAACTTACTCTGAAAAAAATAGATTTTTGAGGAACTATATAAATTTTTGACAAAAACTTACATTTTGTTGAAAAATTTATTTTGAAATATTTTGGAAATTCTGAACTTTTTTTCAAAGCAATCGTACTGCTTTAATGCATAGAGATTAAATATCGAAGCGCGTAAGCGCCGCGTCGCTGTCTAACGCATAAGCATTGGTACGGAACCCATAGAAATGTTAACAAAATGTATAATATTGTTAAAATCTCTAAAATATCTGATAATTTGATGTGCATATGTCTAATGTCTAATGATTATTGCTGACCGCCAAATGTTATTTTTTTTTTTACTTTTTTTACTAGGTCTCCGAAACCGCTAGACCTATCTTCATGAAAATTTGATCGAATCTTCATCTTGATTATTGCAAGTAAAATGTTTTTGAATTATACAAATCGGACGCTCCGTTCTCTTAAAAACTGAGTTACCGTTTTTGGCCCTTTTTGCCCCCCATATCTTCGGAACGGACCTGCCTTTGACAAAAACTTTTTATCAAACTAATCAATAAGGAGACGTTCCTTATCAATACGAATCGAATGTTTTTTGAATTATTCAAATTGCTTCATCCCGGTTCCCGAAATCGTCGACGAAAATTTGTATCTGAACACACGCAAATGCACGCACACACACACACATACACACACATACATCAATTTTCTCTAAGGTATGCCAATATATTCAGAAACCTTTGAAACGTAAAGATATATAATAATTTTCATTTTCGATTTTTGTGCGATTACTATAACTTACCCCACGGAAAGTTAATTATAAATAAATCAATTTATCACATCCAGAACATTAACAATCGTCATTTCATTTCGAATCAAATTTCAAAAAAAAAAAATAGTTGCCAAATTTCCACAAAATTGAAAAAGTGCTCCCGCATAGTCACAGTCTAAACGCATTTGCAATTAATTCTGTGCGACATTTTCACTTGTACTGTGCTTAGCTTGGCGGCATTTTCACGTTTTTCAATAGTTTTCACAGAAAAATTGGAGTAGTGCTCCAGTACATAAACAGTCTAAACGCACTTGGGTAAACATTTGTACCAGAGTGACGCTTAAACTGCGCTTAGGCTGGGTAATTTTTTGAATTTTTAATCCAAAATCACAAAAATATTTTATGGATAATAAAAATAGATTTAATAATTTTTTATCCTCAAAAGCAATTGTTTTATCAATACAAGCAGAAAGTGTATTGAATCATTCAAATCGGGCGCTTAGTTCACTCAAAAACTGCCATTTTTTGCAAATTTAGCTCTGTATCTTCGAAATGGCGGGACCTGTCTTTGCCAAAAACTAATCACCTATTCTCCCAATCAATAGGAGATAAAACACATACACACATAGAAAACACACACACACATACATTTAGTTTCTGAGGTATGCCCTTTAAAAATGTTCAGAAACCTTTAAAACGTCAAGAAATGCAACAATTTTAATTTTTGATTTTCGGCCCATTACTATAACTACCCTACGGGAAGTTAATTATTATAAAACAGTTATATGAATTTTACTTACGACTGCAAATTTTCTATTATATGTTTCAAAATAATTAGTGACAAAAAATGATTTCAGAAAAAAATCTCAAAGCAAACTCGAAATTCTGGACCAACTCGTTTTGCCACATCACACTCTTTTTTTCAATCTGCAACTTTATTGAAGAACGTTTTACTGTGATAATTCAAAATATTAAATTTCTAATGTATATAAAATGATTTGACAAAAACATCTCAAAACAAACTCAAAATTCTTGAACTTGTGTTACCACATCACACCCCCCATTTTTAATCGCGATCTTTTTTCAATGAAGTTTTACTATAAAATTTCAAAATATCTATTTAAATTTCTAATACATAAAAAAATGACAAAAACACCTCGCAGCAAACTCGAAATTCTTGACCAACTCGTGTTGCCACATCACTCCCCTTTTTTAAATCTGCAAAACTTTATTCAAGAACTTTAACTTCATTACAAATAATTTTTAAAAATGTTAATGCCTTAAAAATAATTTGACAAAAATATCTCAAAGCCAAATCAAAGTTCTACAACTTTACTCACACACACACACACATCCATTTAGTTTCTGAGGTATGCCCTTTAAAAATGTTCAGAAACCTTTAAAACGTCGAGAAAGGCAAAAACTTGCATTTTCGATTTTCGGCCCATTATTATAACGGGAAGTTAAAAAAAATTGCTATGTAAGTTTTAGTACTTTTATTAATCACAATGATTTTTTTACATTTTCTTATAAATTCCATGTTAATGCATTCGCAAACATGTCCGTGAAATTTAGAAATTTTATTTAGATTTTTTTTGGCACTTACGAAATGTTTCGCGTTCTTGTCGTTTTAATTTTTGAAGAGATGTGTGGGTGTGGTAAAATTAGACTTAGGTGGTGAAAATCACTCCAAGTTGTTAAGATGGTAAATAGAATACTTAAATTTTGGTATGGAACAAGGTTAATGGCTAATTGTTTGACATCGATTTGTTAACATCGTGTTAGTAAATAAGACGTACATTAATAAGTAGACAAAAACCTTTGAAACGTCAAGACATGCAAAAATTTTCATTTTCGATTTTTGGCCCATTAGTATAACTACCCTACGGGAAGTTAATAGCATGATTGATAGAAAATTGTATCTACACATACATACACTCGCGCATATGCTCACGCATCTTTTTTTCTGAAGTAAGCCTAAATGTTTGAAAGATATGCAATATTTGTATTAACTTTCCGTAGGGTAAGTTATAGTAATCGCAAAAAATTAAAAATGAAAATTTTTATATATTTTTACGTTTCAAAGGTTTCTGAACACTTTGGCGTACCTAAAAAATGGATGTATGTGTGTGTGGATTAAAAATTGAAAAAATTACCCAGGCTAAGTACAGTCTAAACGCCACTCTGGTACAAATGTTCACCCAAGTGCGTTTAGACTTTTATGAACGGGAGCGTATTTCAAATTTTGTGAAAAATATTGAAAAATGTGGAAATGCCGCCAAGCTAAGCACAGTATAAGTGAAAATGTCGCACAGAATTATTTGCAAATGTGTTTAGACTGTGACTGTACGGGAGCACTTTTTCAATTTTGTGTAAATTTTATTTTAGCAACTATTTTTTTGAAATTGAATTCGAAATGAAATGACGATTAAAATTTCTCGAAACGTTTAAAATTTCTCGAATATTTCATTACGGTACTGGAAGTTCCAGCAATTTGCCTTAAGGCACGATGCCATGCACCACTGGTTAACTTTCCTTAGGGTAAGTTATTGTAATCGGAAAAAATCGAGAATTAAAATTTTTGCATATATTTACGTTTTAGAAGTTTCTGAACACTTTGTTGGAATACCTCAGAAAAAATGTGTGTGAGTGTAGAATGTATGTATGTTTGGATACAAATTTTGTCCACGTTTTTGGGTGCACAAATCAACCGATTTGAATGATTAGAAAAACATTCGATTCGTATTGATGTGGAAACGTACTGATTAGTTTTTAGTATAGGTATGTCCAGCCGTTTTGAAAATACGCAAAAAATGCAAAAAGTGCAAAAAATGGCATATTCTGAGAGAACAAATCGGTCGAATTGAGTGATTCAAAAAACATTCGATTTGTATTGATAAGGAGACGACCAGATTCGTTTTTGACAAAGGCAGGTCCAGCCGTCTCGAAGATACAGAGCAAAAAGTGCAGAAATTCCGATTAAATCCTAGACATCCGCTCATAGCGTTGCGCGTGAGCATGTCGTTATAGCTGAGTTGGTTGGCGCGTCTTTTTTCTATATTTTTTAATTTTTTTTTAATACTTCTAATGTTTGTATAATCGATACTACAGGAAATATTCAAAATAGTTAAATCAGTGCATATATTTTACGAACGAAAAATTGATGCATCTGAAATAAAATATGTTCATTCTAGCAATATTTAGATTTTGTTTATATATATTTTATTCAAACATATATAAACAACGTTGTTTGATCTAGTAAGTTTTCACATATTGAAATTGAAAATCTTTGCATAACTTCACGTTTCAGAAGTTTCTGAACATTTAAGATGTGCCGATTAGTTTTGGCAAGAGCAGGACTAGCTGTAATGCATGAAATACCGAGTTTTTGAGAGAACGGAGCATCCGATTTGAATGATTCAAATAACATTCGACATCTATTGATAAGGAGATGTGCTGATAAGTTTTCGGCACATGTTGTCCTCAAGAAACAAATAATGAAAATTCTAGTTATATAATTATATTTCTAGTTATATAATATTTATTTATAGACATTTTTGTTAACTGATTATTTTTTATTCTCCGAATGTTTAATTGCGGTACGGAAAGTTCCAGCAATTTGCCTTAAAGCACGATGCCAACCAACACTAGTTTACGATTTTTACTGATCTATTATAACTTATCTACAAATGATTCAATCTACAAATGTATTTTCCATACAAACATTTTCCTCCAATCATTTATTCCTTCATATCAACTTTTCGTACTGCTCCACCGTAAAAACAAAATATTTTCCATTTTCCATTTTTTCTCTGTTTTATCGAATGTATCAGACGATTCCAGAAGTGGGATTATATTTTTCTCTCATAAGTAGGCGAAGATCAGTAGCGTAGTTGAAGTGGCAGTGGGTGAAAAAAGGAGGCAAATGGGTAATAAAATTCACGGAGATAAATTTTTATCTCGGCGCTCCTTGTCACGCTTCAGGAAACACGGCCGAAGATATGTGTTTCCAGAAATGTACCGACTGCTCCACCGGCGGTGGAGAGAAAGGATTATTGGGAAATATGTACTGATATTTGTAAGAAGTTGTATTTTTTGTAGTAGTAATATAAGTTCATGGAGAATAGGTTTGTTTTTACAAGAAAATATAAGTTGGTAGTTTTATGTTTTCTTGGCGTTTCAAGTCATTCTGAATCGTTTGAGACCGAATTTGGCGAAAGTGTGAGTGTGTGTGTGTGTGTTTGTGTAAGTGTGCCCATTTGTAACTTCCCGTAGGGTAAGTTGTTGTCTAAGCATCGAAATTAAATTTTTTTGCAAATCTTTACGTTTCAGAGGTTTCTGAACATTTTATATTAGTTTTGGCAATATTTTAGAGATGAGGAGCAAATAATGCATGAAATACCGAGTTTATGAGAGAACGGAGCATCCGATTTGAATTATCTTAAAAACATTCAATTTGTAATGATGGGGAGAAGAGGAGATTAGTTTTTGGCAAAGGCAGGTCCAGTCGTTACGGAGATACGGAGCAAAGAGTGCAGAAAAAACAAATCGAGTTTTTGAGAGAACGGAGTATCGGATTGGAATGATCTAAAAACATTCGATTTGTAATGATCGGGAAAAGAGGTGATTAGTTTTTGACAAAGGCAGGTCCAGCCGTTTTGGAGATACCAAGCTGAATGTACAAAAACTGGCAGTTTTTGAGTGAACTAAGCGTCCAATTTGAATGATCTAACAAACTTTCTGCTTGTATTGACAAAACAATTGCTTTCTAGGATAAATGGAAAATTATTACATCTTATTTCATTTTCCATAAAATATTTTTGTAATTTTGGATTAAAAATTTAAAAAATTACCCATGCTAAGCACGGTCTAAGCGCCGCTCTGGTACAAATATATACCCGAGTGCGTTTAGACTGTTTATGTATGAAGCACTTTTTTAATTTTGTGAAAAACTATTGAAAAATGTGAAAATGCCGCCAAGCCAAGCACAGTATAAGTGAAAATGTCGCACTGAATTATTTGCAAATGCGTTTAGACTGTGACTATACGGGAGCACTTTTTTGAATTTTGTGTAAATTAGGCAACTATTTTTTTGAAATTGAATTTGAAATGAAATGACGATTGTTAATGTTTTGGAGATAATAAATTGATTTATGATTTACATTTGATTTGCTCAGATATAACAATAGATAGATAGCAAAAATATTGAAAGTTACATTAGTATTTGTAATAATATATTTGAAAACGTTTAAAATTTCTCGAATATTTCATTACGGTACGGGAAGTTCCAGCAATTTGCCTTAAGGCACAATGCCATGCCCCACTAGTTTCATCTTTTCGTTAAAATGCAATTACTTACGTGCGATTAAAATTAATGTGGTCGAAATTTTTTCACGACTTATTCTATATTATTCTTTCTTAAATCTTTTTTGCCTCATTTTTTGTAAAGACATTCTATTTTATGGATAAAAATAAAAATAAATGTAGCTTCAAATAACAATTTTTGTGGGACATAACAATGGCAAATGAATAGGAATTTTTCCTAAAAATATGAAATTAAATGTACTTATCGTATTTTCTCAAAATATATTTATTCAAAAATAAATGCCAAAAGCCCTGGTAAAACTTTCATATTTTTTTCTTCATTTATAAAATGAATTTTATTTTATTTTGAACAAAGTCTTATGGTTTTGTTACATTTATTAATTCAAAAATCTAAAAACAAACCGTGGATTAATTTTAGTAACGTAATGCAATTTTAATTTGAAAAATCTTGAGCTACTTTACGTATTGAAAATTATTACAAATTTTTTATAAACTTGCAAACTGCAATTTCAAACCAAATTAGTTATTTAGCTCCAAATATTTTTAATAATTTGACATATATTATTGTAACCACAGATGCCATTTATTATTTAATAATTTGGAAAAAAACATATCAGAATTTTTCAAAACATTACTCAATACTTAAACAATGACAAACTTTGTCAAAAAAGTGTCGACAAATTTATATTTTCACACCTAAATTTAGTGTCAAAGTAACATTTGACATTATACAATATAAATATTGTTAATTAAATATTTATATATATATATATATATATATATATATATATTTATATGCAAATAATTATTTAACAGCAATTATACGATCGGATGAATGAATAAAAGCTTAGAAAGTGAAACTTTTTATCGTTAGACATGTTGATTGTTCATAAAAAATTAATCAAGTGTGATATATAAAAAAAATTACGTGATCTACATTTTTCTTCCTGATAACAAAATCATAAAAATAAATATAAAACTAGTGGTGTATGGCATCGTGCCTTAAGGCAAATTGCTGGTACTTCCCGTACCGTAATGAAATATTCGAGAAATTTTAAACGTTTTCAAATATATTAATACAAATACTGTAACTTTTATTATTTTTGCTATCTATTGTTATATCCGAGCAAATCAAATGTAAATCATAAATCTCCAGAATTTATCTCAAGAACATTGACAACAATCGTCATTTCATTTCGAATTCAATTTCAAAAAAAATAGTTGCCTAAAGTTGCACTAAATTGAAAAATTGCTTCCGTATAGTCACAGTCTAAACGCATTTGCAAATAATTCTGTGCGACATTTTCACTTATACTGTGCTTAGCTTGGCGGCATTTTCACATTTTTCAATAGTTTTTCACAAAATTAGAAAAGTGCTCCATAAACAGTCTAAACGCACTTGGGTAAACATTTGTACCAGAGTGGCACTTAGACTGTGCTTAGCCTCGGTAATTTTTTGAATTTTTAATCCAAAATTACAAAAAAATATTTTATGGAAAATAAAAAAAGATGTGATAATTTTTTATCCTCAAAAGCAATTATTTTGCCAATACAAGCAGAAAGCTTTTTACATCATTCAAATCGGACGCTTAGTTCACTCAAAAAATGCCCATTTTCTGCACATTTAGCTCTGTATCTTCGAAATGGCGAGATTTGTCTTTATCAAAAACTAATCACCACTTCTCCCCATCAATACGAATAGAATGTTTTTTGGATTCGTTTGGAAATCGGATGATCCGTTCTCTCAAAAACTCGATTTGTATTTTCTGCACTCTTTGCTCCATATCTCCGTAACGGCTGGACCTGCCTTTGCCAAAAACTAGTCAGCACATCTCCCTATCAATAGGGATCGATTGTTTTTTTAACCATTCAAATCGGTTGATCCGTGCGCCCAAAAACGTGGACGAAAAAATGCGGTGGTACGAAACACACACAAACACATCCATTTAGTTTCTGAGGTATGCCTTAAAAATGTTCAGAAACCATCAAAACGTCGAGAAATGCAAAAAAAAATTATTTTCGATTCTCGGCCCATTACTATAACTACCCTACGGGATGTTAAAAAATTAAAACTAAATATAAAATTAATATTAAAATATTAATTCCATTTTATTACTATTTTCATCTTGGAGTAACAACATGTAAAAGTTCTTCCAAATTTTCTGAGGTACAAATTTTGTTGCTTCATTTTAAGTAATTTTTTTTTTATTATTACGATTTGCTGAATTTCTTGTTCTACCAAGTCTGGTGGTAAAGTGGTAGATGGTGCAAATGTATGACACTCTGTATTGCTTTGGAAATGTTCCAAATTGTTGCCATCCAAACCTAAGTATACGTTGAGATCTCATTTAGACAGGGAGCTGATAACAATTAGAAAACATCCTCAATTCATAATAAATTTGTTCAAAGCTTCCAAGACATAAATAAATTATTTTTAAAAAGATGAAGACTTTTATAGATTTATAGAGCGCATAACAGACAAATATTATGGCAAGGCCATGTTATTTTTCATACTAAATATTGTCAAAAGCCATGTGGTTACTGTGCAGTCAGGCGTATTTCCCAGATCAGATAGAAAACCTAACCTAGAAACCGCACAAATGTCAAAAAATACGATGTTGGAAAACAGGGTCTTTCTGACTCAGCTTCATAACATACGAGTGACGTTGCAAACGGCATAACATATCGATAGTACTCAGTATGATTTAGTATGAAAGTTATGCGGCAGAATCGGTCCCATAAATTGTTTTTTTGTGGTTGATATAAATTTCGTAAAAATAAATTCAAAATTCAAAATTTAAAAGAATTGCGGATATAAATAGTTAGAGATTTTAGATTTGATGTAAATATGAATAACTTTATATAATTTTCAGAATGCATCAATTATGTGAAAGATTTACTCAAAATTTCGAAAAATTTACTATTTTCAATTTTTTTTTCAATGAAAATTTTATTTTTTTATTCTTGTGAAAAATGTACATAAAAAGTCTCTTTTTAAAAAAATTTCAATTATCATTTTTTGTAATTTTTACAGAACTCATAATTTTACCAATAATAATTAATTTATTAAAAAAATTACATTTTTATGTCTTTTTACTTATCAAAAAAATCAATAATTTTTTAGCAATTATTTTAAAAATTTACAAATTTTCCAAAATCTGTCAATAAACTAATTTGTATATTTTTTGCAATTTACCAATTTTTTCAAAATGCATCAATAAAACCAAGAATCTATCAAAATTTATATAAAGAAAAACAGATGACTCAAAATTCATGAATGAAATTATAGATTTTGAAAAAACAAATACGCATTTTGAAAAATGTATAAAAAAATATCCAGATTTTTTAATTTAAAAATATTTTTAAAAATTTAATGACAAATTTTATTACTAAAATATAGATTTTCTTAAATTTTTTTCTGGCATCAAAATTCACCAAAAAAATTATGAATTGTGTATAGTGTATTTTTCGTGATTTTCGAGAATTTTTGAAAATAAATCAATTTTTTGCAACTTTTCCATTTATGAATTTTGTGCAACATAATAAATTCATAGATTTCGAAAAAAAGATCACTTTTTTATCTTTCTCAAGGGATTTAATAAAAAAGTTATACATTTTCAAAAATTTGCCAAAAGCATCCTACATTTTTCAAAATTTATTAATAAAATCAAAAAGTTTTCCATTATTCTTTATAAATCATAAATTTTTTGTACGTAATCAAAAAATATGTATTTTTCTAAATTTTCGAGAAATTTTGAATATTTTATACAATTTTATAAATATATACCAATTTTTTTATTTTTTGTCAAGGCAGAAATGTTTTTTTTTTAAATCTTGTAAAAAATTTATAAAAAAGTTCTCATTTTCCTTTAAAATTTGCATAAACCATAATTTTTTCTGTATTTTTTGAGAATAAATTAATTTTTTGCGGATTTTTAAAAGTTTGGAATTTAATTTTGCGGAATTTACCAATATTTTCAAGATGTATCAATAATGTCAAAGATTTGCTCAAAACTTTGAAAAACTTACCATTTTTTAATTTTTTTGAAGGAAAAAAATTCTTTTGTTTATTGTTGTAAAACATGTATATTAAGTCTCATTTTTTTTAAATTTGCAACTATTCTTTTTGTAATTTTTAAGGGAAAATTATTAATTTTTTGCAATTTTTCAAAAAATTATAGATTTTAATTGAGTTGTTGATTTTGTGTAAAATTTTCAAAATTTTCAAAATGTATCAATAAAATCATGAATTTGAACAAAAATGTTCAAAAAAAAAACATTTTTTTATTTTTCTCAAGGAATTTATCAAAAAAGTCACAAATTTTTATAAATTTTCCAAAAACATCATATATTTTCCAAAATTTATCAATAAAAATCAAGCATTTTTTTTATTTTCTTAATAAATCAAGATCTCTTCGATTTTTTTTTTTCCACAAATCAGAAATTATCTAAAAAATTAAGTATTTTTCGAAATTTTTTAACAGAATTACAAATTTCATAAAATTTATCACTAAAAATCATTTTGAAATAAATCTTGTGAATGACCCTTGTCAATAAAATACAAAAACTTCAATAAAATTAAGACATTTTCAAAATATATCAATAAAATCTTAAATTTCAAAAAACTTGACAATTTTTTTGACATATTAATCAAATTATGGGTTTTAATTAGGAAAAAAATTGTCCCAACCATGATTGACATATATACACGTCATGAAATAGTGGCACAATTTTGTGTACTGAACAAGTACACTCGTTATGCCCAAAAAGCTGGGATCATCGGCATTGAGAATAAAATTTTTGAAAATAAAATTTTTGAAAATAAATTTTTTGAAAATAAATTTTTTGAAAATAAAATTTTTTAAAATATAATTTTTGAAAATGAATATATATTCAGAAATGTCAATTTTTTGTAAAATATTTTGAGGCTATTTACTGTATAAAATAAATAGCTGTGAGTGTCATTTTTCCTTCTGGCAAGTTGCATAAAATTCCTGAAATATAAACAATATACCTAATAAATAACATTCAGGATTTAATTATTCCAATACGATTTTTCTATAATTTAATTTCTATTATTTTATTTTTCCATCAGCACCCCGTCTATTAGGCATTATCCTAGTTCCTTGCTCACGTCCTGATTTTGTATGAATGAAATATATATTGCTGCAAACGGCTTGGGGTTAGTTGCAGTTTCGCACCCAGAATTTTGCATAAATGACAACGACAGTCTTAGAAATGCATTTATGAAATATGTAGTAGTACTGTAGTACAAAAAAATTGGGTTAGTGTTGCCCGATGGAGACGGTTTAGACACTGCGAGTAATAGGATGCCAAGATTATACATAAGATAAATATGGTTATTGATAAATTATTAAAATTTCTGAGAAACAATATTAAAGTATGTATGTCCTGGTCTGCATAGTGTTGCCATATAACACAATCCTCTATGTATGTTGATAAAGTTCGTCCAGAACTTGAATCATGAGATCGGAACGGTGGAGGGTTGAAAATACCCACGGTGGAGCATTGGTGGAGCGGTGGAGGATAACAAGCGAACAACCTCGGAATTGCCAGCTAATCTAAACTTTAAATCGCTGCGCCACCCGAAACATTTTCTATATGCATGCACATACACACTGGATGCTGCTGCTTCAGCTGATATGATAAGGCTCTCTCTTCCTTTGGATTTATCAATACTCCATGACGAGTATATTCGTCAATTGCAGTTAACTGGTTAACTAGTGGGGCGCATAGCATCTAGCCTTAAGGCAAATTGCTGGAACTTCCCGTACCAAAAATTATTATTTTTTTAAAAAACGATTAACATTGTTGAAAAAAAATTACTGCGAACAAATTAGATTTTTGAGAAACTATAAATTTGACAAAAAATTACTTTTTCTGAAAAAAAAAAAACTTTTGTTTAAAAAAATGTTTTCTTTATTTTGAAATATTTTGGAAATTCTGAACTTTATTTTCAAAGCAATCGTACTGCTTTAATTGCATAGAGACAAAATATCGAAGCGCGTAAGCGCCGCGTCGCCGTCTAACGGATATCATTGGTACGGAACCCATAGGAATGAAAACAAAATTTATACTTATTGTTAAAATCTCTATAAAATATCTGAAAATTTGATGTGCACTGGCCAATGATCATTTTTGACCGCCAAATGGCTCATTTTTTTACTTTTTTCATTAGATCTCCAAAACCGCTAGACCTGCCCTTATGAATACAAGTAAAATGTTTTTTGAATTATTCAAATCGGTTGATCGGTGTTCCTAAAATCGTCGACAAAAAATTGTATCCGCACATACATACACACACGCACACACATACATCCATTTTTTTCTAAGGTATGCCAATATATTCAGAAACCTTTGAAACGTAAAGATATATAAAAATTTCCATTTTCGATTTTTTTACGATTACTATAACTTGCCCTACGGAAAGTTAAAAAAATAACTACGTTGAAATTTAAATATTCAACAGTCACTATGACGAGTATACTCGTTGGAACAAAAAATTCTACCAATTATCTATGACGAGTATATAAGTCAATCATACTTTACTGACCAAAAATGAACATACACATATGTAAAAATTTAAATTGCCAATGGGTACTCAAGTATACTCATCAATGCACAAAATTTTACCACTTCTTCATGACGTTTATAATCGTCAATCACAGTTAGTTTGTTAATGAAACCTATATTATTGATTTTTGTTTTGTTTTGCATAAGCATTTAGTTACTGATGAGTTTTAATATCGATTTATTATTGTCGAAGAATCGAAATAATCGATAAATGTCACTGATATCGAAATTTAAATCGATTATTTGATTTTATGTGCTGTGAAAATACGATGTGGCTATTGCGCACTGTCGATATCGATACTTTCATAACTCTAATTATTAATTTTGCGTAATTGTTAAAGTTTAAAATTTTATTTTATTTTGGTTTTTGTTTTGTAAAAATGTATTAATTTTTAATGAACTATTTACATCGCTATAAATTTATTTCATGTCATGACATAATATTTTGTTATCCTCGGATGCCAGGTCTGAACTAAATCGCTACATCACTCTTCGTTCAGTGTTGACGTCAAAAATATTCGATGGTGATCGGAAACACGTTGTATTTGATTTTTCTAAAAATCTATCTTGAAGAGTGTAGAAAAGTTTAAATATGTACTACCGCGGTTTTTGAGATTTAGGGAAAACATTCTATCGAGATAAGATAATATATATATATATATATATATATATATATATATATATAAATATAAAATTCTTCTCTACCAGTGTATGAATTGATACTACTCCTAAACGGTTACTCTAATTCTGATAAATATTTTTCGAGTTTGTCAAAGGAAATTTTTAAGATTTAATAAACAATGAATCTATAGTAATATTGTAGAAATAAATGGCAAAAATTACAAAAAAAACACTTAGCATTGCTTGAAATTAAACTGTCATCTGCTAGAAATGTCAAT
This sequence comes from Ctenocephalides felis, assembly GCF_003426905.1. Classification (NCBI taxonomy): domain Eukaryota; kingdom Metazoa; phylum Arthropoda; class Insecta; order Siphonaptera; family Pulicidae; genus Ctenocephalides; species Ctenocephalides felis. The sequence continues at coordinate 38,065,058 of NW_020539726.1, read as the reverse complement.
TTACTTGAAAGTTGAATTTAGCTGAAATTATGAGCCTAGATAATATTAAAATATAATATATAAGAAAATTTTAATGTTTGCATTAATATTGCCAAAAAGCAGCTGAAGTGTGCCTGAAATTAAAATAATATCAGATACAGTCAACAGTGTATGTTTGGCAGATGAAATTATATAATTCAGTTTAATAAATAACGCAACAAGCCCAAAATTGCAAATACGTTATTTTTTTAAATTTATGCACATCGTATTTTGGTTTAATTTAGTAAATTATTTAACAATACAAAAAAAATATTTCTACTTATTAAAAAATGATTTAGAATTTTGTTTTGTGTCTAAAAATTTATTTATTTGACATTGGATATGTAATATTTTGCAAGTTGATCTTAGATTGAATAGTGCACATATGAACTAGATTTTATAAAATAATTCACATAAGATTTGAACATAAACAATAATGTTTATTAAATTTATTAGTTCATTAAAAATGTACTTAGAAAATTATAATTGCCAAAAAGCAACTAATATATCGTACGAGATTATGAAAAATTATAGGCAAACAAATAAAAAATATATAAGTATTTTAATATAGGTATGTGTGTATGTTTACAAAATGCATTTAAAAGTGCATCTGCCGTGCAGTGCTTTTTCATATGCACTTTCTTCTCATGCAATTAATAACCGTCTGCGGTAATAAACAATAAACGAATAATGAATAACAATCATTAACTTAGACAGAGAGCTTATATGTAGACATGTTATATATAGACATATATGCATATATATATATATATATATATATATATATATATATATATAAAAGAGGATCGCTTAAGTAGCAACACTTATAACTCACGAACGGCTGAACCGATTTAGATAAAAATTGGCAGGGAGGTAGTTTAGAGCCAGGAGAAACACATAGGATACTTTTCATCCTGTTTTTCATTCTAATTCATTATACATTCATTATATATATACTAATGAAAATTCTAAATATACTAGCTAGCCCGGCCACGCGTTGCTGCGGCTTAGTAATCTATTGGTGGCAGGGAGGTAGTTTAGAGCCAGGAGAAACATATGAAATACTTTTTATTCCGTTTTTTATTCTAATTCTGAATTATTTACTTATAAACTATCTATGTAGTTTATTCAATCTATGATACTATCAATGATTTCATCCATGACATTTACCTTCGATTGTCAACTGTCATTCGGTGTTTCTGTCAATGAAATTAACCTCTACTACCTCATGTTAAATATAGTGAATGAATATTAGTTCTTGGTTCTATATATAAGGTGAAGTGAAGTTTAATTAATAATGCCGCGACCAAGACGATCAAATCTTTCCCAACAAAGCTGAAATGCAAGATGAATGCGAAATATTGCAAATGCAAGGACTGAAGAAGAACATAACATACATTTACATTCACATGTACATTTTGTAGAATAACTTATTCCCAGTTATAATTTCCCAGAATTTATCGAAGAATGGGTTAGTAATTATGAAGGTACAGGGATAAAAGTTCCACGACCAAATTGTCAAAAACCAGTAAAGCTAAAGCATTGTTTAACAACATTATTTGAAAGTGAAGGGAAAAAGATGTATAAACAGCTATAACCTTGATTCTTATGACTTTGATATTGGGAGATAAACGGTCATCTTTGATAATCCATAGTAAAAGTATTTTATTCTGTTGGTACTTTTTTAACATTAGTTAAAAAGTGTAATTATTTTGTAAAATACCTTTAAAATTAAAATAAGACATTAAACCTGTTTACCATCTGGCCGTTCCAAGTTACCCCGCCTATAGGGTAAAAAGGTCTAGATAACAGTTTTTGAAAGACAGAAAAAATCACATTTTTACAATGATGAAGTAGCTGGTAGTTTTACTGAACGTAGTAAGATAATTGTTTGTTTGAAATGTGTCATTTGTTGTGATAAAATTGATTTGATTTTCATAATAAATTTATATTTGCTCAACTCAAATTGGACCTTTGTGCCTTGCCCTGCTCTACGTATATACTTTTTATTAAATTTACTTTAATTCAAGGTATGTTACTTGAAACTTTTTAAAAAGCAGGTCAAAGCAGTTATATATAATTCATTTTCTATCTCTCCTCGCAGAAATTTGAAAAATTTGTATAAGCTCAGTAGTATCATTTAAAATTATACACAATATCCCGAATCCAGAAGAATCTGAAAAGCTTAAAACGTAATCAATAAGTTGAAATACCAAAAAAGACTTGGATTGGATTATACCATGATTTCTATAGAAAGTGTATAAAGCTTCCAGTTTGATTGTATTACCAAAACATAGAAAAACTAATTGGGTTTATTTTTTTTATAATACCTCACTGTATATAGCATTGAAACAACACATCCTTATAAACTTGAAGTATTAATATTTTTGATTGTCTAGAAATTGTTTAGAATATACCTTACTTAGCAAAGCAACGTTTGCCGGGTCAGCTAGTATATATAGATAGATAGACTGATATGAAGAGATAGACAGAGAGCAATATCAGCAATGATAATTTAGACATTTTGGGACTACCCTGACTATTATGAAACCTTTTTGTCTATTTTGAGACCTTATTGATCATTTCGAAAGCTTTCCGACAAATTTGAAACCTTCCTTGCAATTTTCAAAGCTCCCTTGCAATATTCAAACATTTTTGACTATTTTAAAACCTCTCAGACCCTTTTCGAAACTTTCCCGATCTCACTGACCATTTTGTGACATTTCCGACTATTTTGTGTGTATGTGAGCCTAACTGCTTGATGTACCGAGCAGTTGAAAAAGTTTGTCAAAAATAATGGCCTTAATTTTTTAAAATTACATTGGTACAAAAATAGCGACAAATAAAATTTTGTGTCTGAATAATGAATATTTATTACTAGCTCCCTTATTAACACAAATATCTGTACATAGCGTTATTAATTTTACAACTTGAAGACAAAAGGCGTTTAAAATGACTCGGCAAGACTTTTAAAGGCTTAAACAACGGACAATTGTTTTCTTAAGACATAAGGAAGATGAAGATGGAAATTTGTTGAATTCTTCACTTTTGTTTGCATGAAATAGTTGAATTGTTTTTGTTTTTATTATCGTTCTTCATTTGGTCAAATATATTTTTGAAAATAGACATTTTTGAAAAAAACAGAAATTTTAGATTTGATTACGTTGTCTGATGTAATAAATAATTTGTAAAAAGCATATTTTGGCACTATTAGTAGTGAATAATTAGTGACTTTCTGAATTACTAGTTTTTTCAATTAATATAATTTTTATTCAGATGAAACATTAATTGCTCACATTTATTTTAAAACTCTTTTACTCCACACTTGTCTTGAACTGCTACAGTTTATTATAAAATTTAGAAGCTGTTTTTGGAATAAATTTTCGAAAAAAATATTATAATATTAGAATTATGTTTATTACAAATTAGTAAAAAAATTAATCATTTTAGATTAACCGTTTAAAAGTTACATGACATGTAACAAACAAGTTACAAATGAACAACCCATACTTGACTTCGATTGCTTAAGTTTCTATTGCGATTTTGGGGTATACCGAGTGGTTGTAGGGTAATATCATATAAGAACACATTACAGAGTGCTAAATTGTCTATATTTTTGCTAAATATTTCATTCACTTAAAACAAACCGTTCGGAAGTTATACAAGTTGTAACAAATGGGTGCATAAAAATGCACACGAGCCGTGATTGCTTAAGAAGGATTATATCGCAATTTTAAAGTATACCGAGTTGATGTAGCGTAATATGATGTAAGAACACATTATATAGTACTTCATTGTCTATATATTTGCTGAATATTTTATTCACTTTAGACAAACCGTTTGGAAGTTATAGGAGTTGTAAGAAATGGGTTCAGAAAAATTTACACGTGCCAAGGTTGCTTAAGGGAGATTATAATTCAATTTTTAAGTATACCGAGTTGATGTAGGGTGATATCATGTAAGAACATATTATAAAGCACTTCATTAGTTATAAATTTGCTGAATATTTTACACACTTTAGACAAACGGTTTAAAAGTTACAAGAGTTGAAACAAATAAATTCATAACTATTTTGCTTCTTACTACAACAAATAGGTTCACAAACATTCCATACTTGACTTGGATTATTAGAGTTCTTTTGCGATTTTGGAGTATATCGAGTTGTTCTAGGGTGATATCATGTAATAACATATTATAGAGCACTAAATTGTCAATAAATTTGCGGAATATTTCATTCACTTAAGACAAACTGTTTGAAAGTTATAGGAGTTGTAATAAATGGGTGCAGAAAAATTTACAAAAGTCAAGGTTGCTTAAGGTAGATTATATTGCAATTTTAAAGTACACCGAGTTGATGTAGAGTAATATTATGTAAAAACATATTATAGACTTATGTATTGTCTATAAATTTGCACAATATTTTATTCACTTAGAACAAACCGTTTGGAAGTTATAGGAGTTGTAAGAAATAAGTGCAGAAAAATTTACACGTGTCAAGCTTGCTTGAAAAATATAATATTGTAATTTTAAAGTATACCGAGTTGATGTAGAGTTATATCATGTAAGAACATATTATAAAGTACTTCATTAGCTATAAATTTGCTGAATATTTTGTATACTTAAGAAAAACGGTTTAAAAGTTACTAGAGTTGAAACAAATAAATTCACAAGCATTGTGCTTCCTACTACAAGAGATATAACTAATAAGTTTATACTTGACTTGGATTTTTCAAGTTTCTATTACAATTTTGGGGTATACCGAATTTATGTAGGGTATTATTATGTCAGAACATATTATAGAGCACTTCATTGGATATAAATTTGTTGAATATTTCATTCATTTAAGACAAACCGTTTGAAAGTTATAGGAGTTGTAAGAAATCGCCTCAGAAAAATTTACACGTGTCATGTTTGCTTAAGAAACATTGTATTGCAATTTTAAAGTATACAGAGTTGATGTAGGGTTATATCATGTGAGAACGCATTATAGACTACTGAATTGTCTATAAATTTTCCAAATATTTCATTAACTTCAGACAAACGGTTCAAAAGTTACACAAATAAAATGCACAGACAAGTCCTAACTTCAAACACTCACTTTAGTTTTAGTACGAAAACCAGTACAGCGGGTTCAATTAAATTTAACTCTAAATAGTTTTAGCACACGTAAGTCTTCTACCGACTATATTTTATTCTAATTGCATATTTTTCATTAAAACGAGTCCTTAATTGCTCCTATTTATTTCGAGAAAATCCTACCTCGCGTGGAGAAGTCTCCACCGGCGCATGATGATGATGATGATGATGAATATGTGATGAATGTGCGATGTGTATATGTCTCGTTAATGGTCTTTAAAATCTCTCCCTCAAAGTAATTAACTTTATGTAACATCAAAGTGGTGTTACTTAAAAGGAATGATGTATGTGCAAAATTATAGGAGAGAGGAGTAATAAATGATATAGGTTATATCAAACTTTTTCTCTCCACTACATATTTTTAATATTCAGTCCCAGACTTCAATAATATCAGCTACATATATATTTTCTCCAACGAGAAAATTATTCAAATGGCATATTAGTCCTTCCTCCACCGCCAGACGACACAAATTTTGATGGCGGTGCATTTGTGTGTGTTTTTATAAGTAGAAAGACACTCCACCATAATCGTCAATATGGAAAGAAACTCCGAAACTCCGAAATTATGCAATTAATATCACTGAATTATGCAAATCGTCTTGTTGCGACATTTCGACCCTTCATATAATATAATAATAAGACTATTTACATCTGTCAAGAAAGGATGAAAAGATGTAAAGTACGGTGGAGGGATGAAAAAAGTTTGGGAAATAATTTTGAATTTTAAATCTGAATATTAATTTGAATTATTATAAGGTTCTTGACAAAATATATTTAAATTATATTAGTTGATAATAATAAATTTCTTGATGGAGAAAAAGGTATATACGGTGGAGTGACAAAACTGTCAAAAATATTTTAGGATTTTGCATAAGGATGATTTTCATGCTTGTAATATTTCTTTCTTTTTTTTTTATCTAACCGCAGAATATTGCAAAATATGTCTTCTATTTTTAGTTCAAGGAGTGCGTTGTCTTTTATTATTGCAATAATAATTCATTCCGCTTTTATTATATAAATTTTTGTTTATAATAAAACACGTCATCAGGTTGCGAAATCTCTTTCAAGTGTTCTTGATCTATTGTCACGAAGATTTAGATCATAAGGCTAGGTACGCACTTGACAAACTAATAAATGAGTATTTAATCCTATAGTATTAATTTTCATTTTTGGTTGAAATTTCAGGATATTTAGTTACAGCGTTTGTTTCTGCAATTCCAGAAATGTTTTACTACCTGCTAGTTTAGCAATTTTGCTATAAAATTTATGAATCAACTCCAAATTTTGCAATTTTTTTTAATTATTCTGCAATATTGCTCTTTTTATATTTAATTTTTGTTTTTTTACAATTTCGTTTCTGTTCCAATTAA
>NW_020539726.1:38033314-38057534 GCF_003426905.1 Ctenocephalides felis | reverse complement strand
TTATAATACAAATTACTTACATCACATTTACAAAAAAAACTAACGCACTACAAAAATTTCACTTTAAAAAAAACCACAAATCATTTCTGCGATTGCAAAAAAAATTTGGCGACAATAAAAAAAAATCGTGAAATTGTCATCTAAGATCACAAAGAGGCATCTCTTTCATTACAATATATGTATATACATATATATTATTTTTTGGAATGACTTTCTCTTTTTCGTACTTGATTTTGTTCCTTTGTTAACAAAGTATGTGCACAGACAATGAACACTCGAAAAAAAAGACTGAAAAAAAAAACATGTCAAAATCTACATACTGTAATATCTACTTCAACTGCCAAATATGTCGAAGTAAACGATTTCTTTCATTCTTCATATCAATGAGAAAAGATCTCTAAAAAATAAATTATGTTATATATATAGTTTGATGTGATAATCTTTGGTAATGGGTTTTGTTCTAATTCAAATATAATAGGAAAATTATAAGTAATAAATTTAATAATGATTAAAATTTAGAATGTCTTTAGAAATCATTTTGTTTTGTATTATTTTTGTCAGTCAGATTTTATCCTAAGGTCGCGTACATTTGGAATATTTTAGCCAAATTTCAACAAGGTTTTAATATCATTAGAAATTTTTCAAAGAATTTCTTATCATTTTCTAAACCATTGGTCATTTATGACAGTAGTTTAAATTTGTGTGAAATTTTTAGGAAATTTTTATAATTTTGCATGTCGATTATTACATTTTTTCCAATTTTTAAATTTTTAATAAAACTTTTGTGTTCGTTTGCTAATTTTGTAGTTTTGGAATTTCTATACTGATTTTAAGGTTTATATACTGATTCTGAGATTTCTATACAGATTTTTATGGCAACTTTGAAGTTTTTATGGCAACTTTGAGGATTTTTGGTCATCTCCGAGGTTTTTATGGCATTTTTGAGCTTCATATGGCTATTTGGAGGTTTCCAAGATTCTAGAGTTTCCAGGCTGATTTCTGAGGCTTTTATGAATATGTTGATGTTTTTATTGCAATTTTGAGGTTTTATGACAATTTCGAAGTTTTTAGGGCAATTTCCAAGGTTTTTATGGCAATTTCGAGGTTTTTAAGGCATTTTCTAGGTTTTCAAAGCGGTTTCGAGGTTCTTATTTTATGGCATTTTTGTGGTTTTTATGGCATTTTCGTGGTTTTTATGGCATTTTCGTGGTTTTTATGGTATTTTCGTGGTTTTTATGGTATTTTCGTGGTTTTTATGGCATTTACGAGGTTTTTATGGCATTCACGAGGTTTTTATGATATATACGAGGTTTCTATCGTATTTTCGAGGTTTTTATGGAAGTTTTTATGTCATCTCTGGAGTTCTTATGGCAACTCTGAATTTTTTATGCCGATTTTGAGATTTCTGTGCTGAGTCTGAAATTTTTATGGAAATTTTGATGCTTTCGAATATTTTCATGGCAATTTTGAGGGTTTTGTAGCAATTTCTAGGTTTCTATTACTATTTTGAGGTGTTTAGAGCAATTTTGAGGGTCTAGCAATTTCTAAGTTTTTATGACTATTTTGAGATTTTTGTGGTCTGAGTTTGTACGACAAGTTATAAATTTTTGTGCCAATTGTATACTAATCGTTAATAATTTTGACTTTTTGGACTCACTTTTAAAGTTTGTTCGCCAATTTTAATCCTGATTTTCGAATATTTGAGTGTTTATTTCACTTTTCAAAATCACGCATACATTTGGATTTTAATGACAATTTTGGAATATTGACAATATTTGAACTTGATTGTTTAATTAAACTTGTATGTCAATTTTTGAACCATTTTACTCATATAAATATTTTAAAAAATCTTGGCGACGGTTGACAATTATTTAAATAAATAACTTAAAATTTTTCTAAATCTATATATATATATATATATATATATATATATATATATATATATTATTAATTTAGTAGTAGACCTATTTAATTTTTGTTTCTAATATTTCTAATTATATAACATATTCTTGTCATAAAATTTGCAAATGTTAATCCTTTCATAAGTCTATGGTAATGTTATTTTTGTAAAATGGAAAACTTTCTCTGTACTTATTTGCAATAAATCAGGCTGTAACGATTTTATAAAGTTTAAGTTAAAACTAACAAGGAAGCATGTAATGGATTCCGTCATTTATCAAACGCATAATATATGTATATTTATATATATATAATATATATATATATATATATATATATATAAACACACCTTCATATTAATTTTATCTAGGATTTCTTGAATAATGTAATAAACATACATTTGTAAACATGGTACTAAAATTAATTAGTTAGGATTTGCATTTAAATTTTATTACTAATGATAATTATATAATATTGTATCTTGAAACATTTATAAAAAAATAATAATTGAAAGTTGACTTAAGTGAAGTTTATTAAACTTAAACTTGACTTAGAACACAATTCTGTTTTAACAAATAACATTTTCAATAATTCTGATCAGAATAAATTGAATTATAATCTTAGCCAAAAAGATCTACTTCTTTATTATACAGATTTCAACTTTATATTATATATATATATATATATATATATATATATGTATATAAGTAAATACATAAATCTTTATATGGATTTTCATTAAGCGAAATGGTCACATTAAAATATGCATTTATGCAGAAGCACACTCCTCTCCTTCATATACAATTATATATATATATATATATATATATATATATATATACGATGTATGTGTTAATATTTGTATGAATGGAAATAACTGTAAGTACATTTGTCCAAAGTAAATATTATCACTTTTACTCGGCACGAGATTTGTTCAATACATAAACCAAACTTACACTTTACTGATATTGTGTTGGAAACAATAGTTGATGTGAATTTATATAATAAAATATATAATAATTAATAATTAATAATTTTTTTGGATCAAAATCTGCACAATTTTTCATTGATTTTCTAAAAAATTATCCTAGAATTTCTATATACATTATCTCGATAAATGAATTGAGAATTCAGAAATAGTATAAAGTGTTAAAGAACTAAATATAACTAGTTGAAAGTGGCATTTAGCCTTGAGGCAAGTTGCATGAACTTCCAAAAATGTGTAAGAATTGACTTCATCAACCGAAATTGAGATTTAGGTATTTAAATAACTTAAAAACAATATTTACGTATCTTTCCGAGAATTTTCTTTTACCAATTTGGAAGCATTTGAGCTCTTGGAAGCAAGGAAATTGAAAATATCCATATTAAGGACCACCCTAATATATATATATATATATATATATATATATATACTAGTATACCTGGACACTCTTTGCTGTGGCTTTTATAAAAATGATTTTACACTTTTTTGATAGTTATAAAGAAACGACTTGGCTAATCTTTGCACAAAACTGCCAAACGATAGTACTCATCGGGATACATCGAATGGCTTTTAATTTTTGAAATCGGTCGAGACGTTTTTGAAAAAATGTCGATTTACGGCAAAAAATCTTCTCACACACACACACACATACTTTTCCCTTAATTTTGATCTCATTCGATTCAGAAGAAAGAGCATATATATATGCTTTCTGAACATTCGAAATAATTATATTTGTAAAGCAAAATAAAAGTACTTCAAAATAATTCAGCACTCAAAAATATGTATACTAAAATTATTGAGCATTAATTATACAAATACATCATATTTATTGGGCAATAAAGAACAATAACATTTAATAATTAATTGATTTTTCCTTAATTTAATTATATACTTCTACTAATTTAACTGAATTTTAAAATTAATTAAAAATAAGCAATTTTTAGATATAAATAATATTAATCAACATTATTGATGTGCTAAGTGCAACAAATAATTTATTAATAAGTCGATTTCTCGATACTATTTTTCTTTATCGATAACTTCATTGAGTGTTTGTTATCGATATATTTTTTTACGATTTATTCAAGTTTTATATAGTTGAATGGATCGTAAAGAATTACATAAGAAATTATCACATCTTTACTGTCGGTCGGTCAAATTCCGGTCAGAGGAAGAAATGTGAAACCACTTTCTCGAAACTATGCATATACTTAACTTGTTTGTTTTAAATATTTCATTCTTCTATCTATATATATATATATATATATATATATATATATATAGATATATATATATATATAAATATATATATATATATATATATATAAAAATCTAGATATATATAAATCTATTCTTCACCTTGTGGAAAAGCCACAGCAAAACGTGGCCGGGCCTGCTAGTATATATATGAAATTATAAATCTAGATTTATATTTGAATGTCGTCTTTCATAAGAGACTAAAAATACTTGACCTAGAAATTTTATGTATTTGCTATTGTTTTTAGTACTTTTTTTGTATTTTACAAAAACTCTAAAAATATCAATTACTTTTTTTGACAAGGATTGATATCACTGTATTCTGTTTAGTTTTTATATTTATTAATATCAAATAAATTGTTTTGATTCAGTAATAATATAATAATATAAATAATTGAAATTCCTGAAACAAATACAGAGTTTGAATAGTTTCTGACAATGTTCCTCTCAATGTCTGATTTTTGTGACTACTAATTTTTATCCAAATAATTGGCTAATCATGAAAATTATTATATATTATATATTCAGGTTCATACTATTTTTTTGGCATAAAAAATATTTTTTTATACAATTTTCATTTGAAATAATGCTGAACATCAATAATTTTTTTTGAGATTTTCCATAAAAAATCTTATTTTTGACACTTTTATCCTATTGTTTTCATTTTTACAAAATTATTAAATGTCAAACTAATATAAACTAGCTGTAAGTGGAATTCTGTCTTATGGCAATTAAGGCATCGTGCCTTAAGGCAAATTGCTGGAACTTCCCGTGCCAAAAATTATTATTTTTTTAAAAACGATTAACATTTTTGAAAAAATTTTACTTCGAAAAAATAAGATTTTTTAGAAATTTTAAATTGGACAAAAAATTACTTTTTTTTGAAAAAAAAAAAATTTTTTTAAAAAAAATTTTTAAACAATTTTTTTTATAAAAATTTTTTTTTGGAAAAAATGTTATCTTTATTTTGATATATTTTGGAAGATCTGAACTTTTTTTCAAAGCAATCATACTGCTTTAACTGCATAGAGACAAAATATAAAGCGCGTAAGCGCCGCGTCGCTGTCTAACGGAAAAACAATGGTACGGAACCCATAGGAATGTAAACAAAACTTATACTTATTGTTAAAATCTCAATAAAATATCTGATAATTTGATATGCATATGTCTAATGTCTAATGATTTTGTTGACCGCCAAATGTTATTTTTTTTTTAGTTTTTTTTTACTAGATCTCCGAAACCGCTAGACCTATCTTCATGAAAATTTGATCAAATCTTCATCTTGTTAATACAAGTAAAATGTTTTTTGAACTATACAAATCGGACGCTCCGTTCTCTTAAAAACTGAGTTACCGTTTTTGGCCCTTTTTGCCCCATATCTTCGGAACGGCTAGAATGTTTTTTGAATTATTCAAATTGCTTCATCCGCGTTCCCGAAATCGTCGACGAAAATTTGTATCCGAACACACACACATGCACGCACACACACACACACATACATCAATTTTCTCCAACCTCTGAAACGTGAAGATATATAAAAATTTTCATTTTCGATTTTTGTGCGATTACTATAACTTACCCTACGGAAAGTTAATTATAAATAAATCAATTTATCATCTCCAAATTTCCACAAAATTGAAAAAGTGCTCCCGCATAGTCACAGTCTAAACGCATTTGCAAATAATTCTGTGCGACATTTTCACTTATACTGTGCTCAGCTTGGCGGCATTTTCACATTTTTCAATAATTTTCACAAAATTGGAAAAGTGCTCCAGTACACAAACAGTCTAAACGCACTTGGGTAAACATTTGTACCAGAGTGGCGCTTAGACTGTGCTTAGCTTGGGTGATTTTTTGAATTTTTAATCCAAAATTACAAAAAAAATTTTTTGAAAAAAAAATTAGAAACAAAAAATTTTTTTTTCCAAAATCAATTATTTTGTTGAAAAAAGCAGAAAGTTCTCTGAATCATTTAAATCGGACGCTTAGTTCTCTCAAAAACAGCCATTTATTTTAAATTTAGCTCTGTATCTCCGAAACCTATGGGCCTACCTTTGCCAAAAACTAATCAGCACATCTCCCTATCAATAGGAATCGAATGTTTTTCAAACCATTCAAATCGGTTGATCCGTTCTCTCAAAAACTCGCTTTCTATTTTTTGCACTCTTTGCTCCATATCTCCGTAACGGCTGGACCTGCCTTTGCCAAAAACTAATCAGCACATCTCCCTATCAATAGGAATCGAATGTTTTTTAAACCATTCAAATCGGTTGATCCGTGCGCCCGAAAACGTGGACGAAAAAAAGCGGACATACAAAACACACACACACACACACACACACACACACATCCATTTTTTCTGAAGTATGCCAAAATGTTCAGAAACCTTCAAAACGTCGAGAAATGTAAAAATTTTTGATTTCGATTTTTGGACGATTACTATAACTTACCCTACGGGAAGTTAAATATATATTAAAATGAATTGACTATAAATTATATGTAAATCTCTCTGATATTTGATTAAATTTTTTTTCGGATAAATATTTGATTTTTGACACTTTCATTTCATTGTTTTCCTTTTTTACTTATTTCAATTTTAATTAAAGCAATATAAACTCTAAATTAAAAGTAAATATTAGCTTGGCACTTGATATTCATATTTTTTGAAATTTTTTCAATAAATTTCACATTTTCGACGATTTTATTCCATTATTTCTAATTTTTCAAATTACTAAATGCTAATTTTAATTAAAATTTTGATAAATAAATAATATAATGTGTATTGAAGTAATATTGAACTGTAAATAATTTTTATTCTGTGTATGACTAATGTAAATTATTGACTCTAAATTGTGATTTATAATGTAAATCATAAATTAATTTATTTCAAAGTTTCCAGAAACATAAACAACTGTCATTCAGTGTTCTGGTGTTTTAACTGCCAAAATTAATTAAAATTTCCAAAATTTTAATATTTCCATTATGACCTAAAATTTTTAATATGGCCTATAACCTAAGTTAGATACAAATGCACAAGTTGAGCCAAAGAAATTAAAATCGGTTCAGTAGTTTAGGAGTACATTGAGGACATACACCCTAACACTTGCTCTATCTGTCAAAATAAATAGAGATTTTTAAAATTTTAATATCTCTAAAATGACCTAAAATTGCTAATATAGCTTATAACCTAAGTTGGTTATAAATTCATAATTTGAGCCAATAAAAATTAAAATCGGTTCAGTAGTTTAGGAGTACATCGAGGACGAACATCCTCACATTTACTTTATGTAGATAATTATTTATGTTTTTATTTATTTGCAGATGAAGCCCTATTTTTGGCCATTGGAGGTTCTTAAAATCATTTCCAAAAACTTCATTAGAACAAAATATCCTGAAAAATACACAAAATCTAAAACCAATAATGACGGGACAAGTGTATAAACACGATAAGTGCAATTAAAAACATTCCAAAAACTTTAATTATGTTTTACAAATATCCTGGAAAAAACACAATCAGAAAACAAGGATTACAAACAAGACAAGTGTATAAAACTTTATTAAATGAAATGTCCTACAAATGTCCTGAAAAAAAAAACACAAAATCAAAAAACAGATATTACAGCTGTTCCAAAAATAAGACTGTAACGCCAGCGAAAAAGTAAAAAAAAACAATCAATGAATGTATGTTAATATTAATTAAATGAAGTTCTTCAAACACAATTATTACATGATGAGTGAAAATAAGTATTTTTTTGAAGATTTGCAAGGACAAATATTCGTTTCTGGACAAATGTAGTGATCGTTTTTCTCGATTTTTTTAATCCGTTTATCGTTTTTTTTAGTGTTTGTGTTTGTGTGTGTGTAGTGTCATGGTCATTCTAGTATTTTAGTGCATTAGTGATAGTTTTATTCCTGGTTCCTAATTTTGAGTTCCTGGTTTTTTGTTCCTGTCAGTTCTCTTCTGGAAATCACGAGGTAAAACATCGATTTTTACAACACTTACCAATTTTTTTATGATATATTTAAAATTTACCAGATTTCTCTTTATTTTTTCAGACAACAAATTGGTAATCGGAATGTTCCAGAAGAATCGGTGATTTTAATCAAAGGTCAGTGCATTTTTTTGTTCTAGGCATGATTTCTAAAGGGTACGGTCACACGTAAACTATTTATTATGGTGACCCTGCAAAAACAAAAGAAAAACAATTTTTATTGTTTTAGAATTCACAAATCAATCTTTAGATGCATTTAATGATGTTTCGTGATGAAAGTTAAGTCTACGAATTGAATAGGCATAAATTGAACCACAGGTTCTCAATAAATAATAATTATTTAACTATTTTTTATATCGTGACCGTTCCCCTAATACCTTTTCACAAATCTCTTTTTTTCAGTATTATAAAACAAAAAGTTTAAAAAACAAGTGTAGTGCAGTGTAGTGTAGTCATAAAATTCGCGTAAATTAATTAAATATTAAAATTAAAGTGTTAGTTAAAATAGTTTTGCATAATTTCGCGTAAAATAAAGTGCGTGTGCGTGTGTGCGTGTGAAAAACTCTGTACTTAGACTCTATGCAAATTTTGCGAAGAAATGCTCTGGCATCTATGCAGCCTGAGGTAAGAACAAGTACAAATATTAATTTATTTTTATTATAAATGAACTTATATAATTGTTTTACAAATTAAGTCATTTCTCCCATTCAAGTTGTTTATCTATATCAACTTATATAATTCTTCTACAAATTAAGTCATTTCTGCCATTCAAGTTGTTTTTCTATCAATCGAGTTATATAATTCTTCTACAAATTAAGTCATTTCTCCCATTCAAGTTGGTTTTCTATCAATCGAGTTATATAATTCTTTTACAAATTAAGTCATTTCTCCCATTCAAGTTGTTTTTCTCTATCGAGTTATATAATTCGTTTACAATTTAAGTCATTTCTTCCATTCAAGTTGTCTTTCTATATAGAGTTGTATAATTATTTCACAATTTAAGTCATTTCTCCCATTCAAGTTGTCTTTCTATATCAACTTATATAATTCTTCTACAAATTAAGTCATTTCTCCCATTCAAGTTGTTTTTCTATAAATCGAGTTATATAATTCTGTTACAAATTAAGTCATTTCTCCCATTCAAGTTGTTTTTCTCTATCGAGTTATATAATTCTGTTACAAATTAAGTCATTTCTCCCATTCAAGTTGTTTTTCTATAAATCGAGTTATATAATTCTGTTACAAATTAAGTCATTTCTCCCATTCAAGTTGTCTTTCTCTATCGAGTTATATATTTCGTTTACAAATTAAGTCATTTCTCCCATTCAAGTTGTTTTTTTATTAATCGAGTTACAAAATTCTTTTACAATTAAGTTATTTCTCCCATTCAAGTTGTCTTTCTATATCGAGTTATGTAATTCGTTTACAAATTAAGTCATTTCTGCCATTCAAGTTGTTTTTCTATCAATCGAGTTATATAATTATTTTACAAATTAAGTCATTTCTGCCATTCAAGTTGTTTTTCTATCAATCGAGTTATATAATTCGTTTACAAATTGAGTCATTTCTCCCATTCAAGTTGGTTTTCTATCAGTCGAGTTATATAATTCTTTTACAAATTAAGTCATTTCTCCCATTCAAGTTGTTTTTCTCTATCGAGTTATATAATTCGTTTACAATTTAAGTCATTTCTTCCATTCAAGTTGTCTTTCTATATAGAGTTGTATAATTATTTCACAATTTAAGTCATTTCTCCCATTCAAGTTGTCTTTCTATATCAACTTATATAATTCTTCTACAAATTAAGTCATTTCTCCCATTCAAGTTGTTTTTCTATAAATCGAGTTATATAATTCTGTTACAAATTAAGTCATTTCTCCCATTCAAGTTGTTTTTCTCTATCGAGTTATATATTCGTTTACAAATTAAGTCATTTCTCCCATTCAAGTTGTTTTTTATTAATCGAGTTACAATTCTTTTACAATTAAGTTATTTCTCCCATTCAAGTTGTTTTTTTATATCGAGTTATGTAATTCGTTTACAATTAAGTTATTTCTGCCATTCAAGTTGTTTTTCTATCATCGAGTTATATAATTATTTACAAATTAAGTCATTTCTGCCATTCAAGTTGTTTTTCTATCAATCGAGTTATATAATTCGTTTACAAATTAAGTCATTTCTCCCATTCAAGTTGGTTTTCTATCAGTCGAGTTATATAATTCTTTTACAAATTAAGTCATTTCTCCCATTCAAGTTGTTTTTCTCTATCGAGTTATATAATTCGTTTACAATTTAAGTCATTTCTTCCATTCAAGTTGTCTTTCTATATCGAGTTATATAATTCGTTTACAATTTAAGTCATTTCTTCCATTCAAGTTGTCTTTCTATATCAACTTATATAATTCTTCTACAAATTAAGTCATTTCTCCCATTCAAGTTGTTTTTCTATAAATCGAGTTATATAATTCTGTTACAAATTAAGTCATTTCTCCCATTCAAGTTGTTTTTCTCTATCGAGTTATATAATTCGTTTACAAATTAAGTCATTTCTCCCATTCAAGTTGTCTTTCTCTATCGAGTTATATATTTCGTTTACAAATTAAGTCATTTCTCCCATTCAAGTTGTTTTTTTATTAATCGAGTTACAAAATTCTTTTACAATTAAGTTATTTCTCCCATTCAAGTTGTCTTTCTATATCGAGTTATGTAATTCGTTTACAAATTAAGTCATTTCTGCCATTCAAGTTGTTTTTCTATCAATCGAGTTATATAATTATTTTACAAATTAAGTCATTTCTGCCATTCAAGTTGTTTTTCTATCAATCGAGTTATATAATTCGTTTACAAATTAAGTCATTTCTCCCATTCAAGTTGGTTTTCTATCAGTCGAGTTATATAATTCTTTTACAAATTAAGTCATTTCTCCCATTCAAGTTGTTTTTCTCTATCGAGTTATATAATTCGTTTACAATTTAAGTCATTTCTTCCATTCAAGTTGTCTTTCTATATCGAGTTATATAATTCGTTTACAAATTAAGTCATTTCTGCCATTCAAGTTGTTTTTTTTTATCAATCGAGTTATATAATTCTTTTACAATTTAAGTCATTTCGCCCATTCAAGTTGTTTTTCTATATCGAGTTATATAATTCTTTCACAAATTAAGTCATTTCTCCCATTCAAGTTGTCTGTCTATATCGAGTTATATAATTCATTTACAAATTAAGTCATTTCTTCCATTCAAGTTTTTTTTCTTGTTTTTTTTTATATAAAAGAGAAAGATTTTCAAGACCAGGTCAATGTCAACCTCCGGTGATTATGATGATGACTGATAATAAACTAAAAATAGGTGAAGAACTGGTTTTCTTGTAATTTATTCCATCGAAGTTCATTAACATACATTTCTTTGGGACGGAAAGAATTATGTAATTTGATATATATATAGATATATATATATATATATATATATATATATATATATATATATATATTGTGTATAATAAATATGTAGTTTATATTTTTAATAGTAATTATATATTAAAATCTTGAGCCTATGGTATGATAATACATATAAAAACATTAAGTGTAAATAATAGTTTAAGATTTGTTTTATATAGTAGTTACTATAATACAATTTTGAATCTTTGTACACCAAATTAATGGACTGTTTTACAAAAATGTTAGTGTTCTATATTCTACCAAAATTTCTCAAGTCTTTGTGGTATAAAGATATAAAAACTACTTATAAATTTATATCCATGAATGAAAATTAGCATCTATACTCAAGTTACATATAACTGTATAAGATGAGATAATTTTTTTAAAATCGGTTCAGCAGTTTAGGAGTCTATTCAGGACAAACATCTTTTATAGATATATAGTACTTTAAATATATAAGTATTTCGATAGGTTTTATATTAAAATCTAGGTTTTTATTGATTTATAAGTGTAGCAGAATTTTTGAGCCTTCAATAATTTCGAAAAAATTTAGAGTTTTTAAAATCTTGAGTTTTTAGAATCTTGAGTGTTTGGAATTTTGAATCTTTCTTTGAGATCTTGAAGATTCTATGAGATCATGAATCTTTAGAATCTTGAATCTTTATATAAAATATAAATGGTTACTATACTCCCAAAATAACTTACCAACATTTTCATCACACCATAATCTTGAGCTTTAAGATATAAATGTAGAATAATTTAAAGAACATTTAACAAATGTATCAAACTTCTTGAGATTTATAATTATTTTGAAAATATCTTAAGTCTTTAAGGTATAAAAATCGAAAAATTTAGAGCATTCTGCAAATTCTTGAACATTTTAATAATAATTTACCAAAATTCTTGAGCATTTTAATAATAGTTTACCAAAATTCTTGAGCATTTTTATAATAATTTACCAAAATTCTTGAGCATTTTTATAATAATTTTACTAAAATCCTTGAGCATTTTAATAATCGATTTAATAAAATCTTGAGTTTTTGACATAAATATACAAATTATGGTGTGCAAGAGTTATTGGGCATTCTTTGAATTTGTATAAAAAATTAAAAATTCAAGAAAATATAATAACAATATAGGTGTCAAAATTCTTGAGCGTTTTAATTATAATTCTATCATCATTTTGAACTCTTGAGTAATTATACAAAAATACTCAAGTGTTTAAACAAAATTTAGTTTAATAGTTAGCTTCAAAAACATAAATTGACTAGTGAATCATTGATTATAATTCATTATATTTATCATCAAATAATTATACCAAAATTCTTGAGCGTTAATTATTAGACACAACTAACTGAGCACATATTTGAGCATAGAAATGAAAATATATATATATATATATATATATATATATATATATATATATATAAATCAAATGTATTTATATTTAGTTTGCTCAGTTTTATTTTCTTAGAGCTCATGTCTCTGATTTGTTCTGAATAATGACATTTTATTAGTTCTTTTGTCAGTAGAGTTCTCTTTTTGTATTAAACTTGATGTCTCTCACGCAGAATCTATATATATATATATATATATATATATATATATATATGTATTTTTATTACATTGGGCGTGTCCGGTGTCTCTTTCGGTATATAAATTCCTCGACGGCATTTCTTGTGTGTGTCTTCACCTTCGGAGTTGCTTCAATTCAGGTTTCACTTTTATGTCACTTACACCTTCTTCATCATCATCATCTTTCTTTATTTTTTTTTATCTTTGTTAAGATACAAGAACAATACTGGCGTTCATTCATTCATTCGACATTTAAAATTTTATGGAGTAATGAAAGTTAAAATTAAAATTGAAATGTTAGAACGGTAATTAATAATTGTATTTGAATAATATATATATATTATATATATATAACTATTAATTGACGTTCTAACATTTATTATACATATTCCAATATTGTCTAGGATCATAAATAAATTGAAATTTTTCACAGATTACAATGACATGTCGTTCTTTGCAATTTTTTTCATCTATTTCTACAATATTTCTATATTTTTTAATCACAAAATTTCCTTAACAAACTTCAGAAAGATTTATAAATATCCGAATAATCGTTTTTTAAAATTACTAGGGGTGGACTAAACTTGATAAACATAAACTGTTTTTTTTGTATTGTAGTAGAGTTGTATATATTTAGTCAATTCCGTGTTGAAAAAAAAAAAAAATAAGTTGATCCCAAAATTAAACTAGTGGTGTATGACATCGCGCTTTAAGGAACATCCCGTACCAAAAACTATTTGTTTAAAAAATATTATCTATTTTTTAAACTTAAAACAAAAATAGAGTTTTAAGAATTTTGATACTTTTGAAAAAGACTTGCTTAAAAATATTTTTTTTTTAATAAAAATGGAAGCGCGTGAGCGACGCGTCGCCGTATAAAGGGCAAACATTGTTACGGAATCGATAAGTGTCTGTGCACTATAATTAATATAATTACAGTTAATTTAAATGTTTTTGAAAAAATTTTATTCTATTAATTATAGATTCAAAAATAATTCATTTAGAGAGAATTCCTAAAAATGAAGGTATATTAACATCCTATTGATAAAAAATGTTATTATTAAAATATATTAAATTAAATAGATTTTAAGGACTTTTTTGTTCAGGAGTATAATTTTGAATTACAAGTAAATGATGCAGAATTGTATAAACTTTATAAATTTATATTGCACTTTATGAATGTTTAAGCAAATATTTGTAGAAATTTTCAAAATACTGAAAAATGTCCTAGTCCTAGAAATGTCCCTAGAAAGATAATGATGGTTTAGGTTTAGGTAGGATTTTAAGGACTTTTTTGTTCAGGAGTATAATTTTGAATTACAAGTAAATGATGCAGAATTTTATAAGCTTTCTGAATATATATTGCACTTTATAAATGTTTAAGCAAATATTTGTAGAAATTTCTCTAATACTAAAAAATGTCTTAGTCCTATGTCCTATATAATCAGAAAGATATTGATGGTTTAGGTTTAGGTAGGATTTTAAGGACTTTTTTGTTCAGGAGTATAATTTCGAATTACAAGTAAATGATGCAGAATTTTACAGGCTTTCTGAATATATACTATACTTTATAAATGATTATATAAACTATTATAGAAATATGCAAAATACTTAAAAATTATCCTCAGTAATGTTTTAAAATAATGTCGGTCTTTGAGGACCCTCAACATACAAACAAATAAGTTTAAAAATATTAAAAAATTACAAGAAGCTTAAAAAATATTAACAATTTCACTCATCGTGTAATTGTGTTTGAAGAACTTCATGTAATCAAAATTAACATACTTTCATTGACTGATTGTTTGTTTTGACTATTTTGCTGGCGCTACAGTTTCATTCTTTGAGCATCTGTAGTATCTGTCTTGTCTATAAAAATAATTTCTAAAAATATATAGTAACCACGAATGAAACAATTTTTTTCAATAAACTTACGTTTCTTACACGGCACAGATTTTTCATTTGTTTTATTATTTTCTCTATAATTATTTACTCTAGTACGTTTGTAAACTTACAAGTTGCATCGGAGTAAATTATTTCTACCATCGAAATTTCACATAAACAACAGTCTCTCTATTATATTATCCTAGTTGGTGCTATACTGTTGATATTTTATTTAACACATCCTGGTTTGAAACTTTCGCCGAACAAATAAACAATTTCTAATTCCATTTGTGTTTTGCCAGAGTCAAAGTCGTAAAGTAAAACGAAACATGAATACATTTATTTGTATGTGACAAAAGTGATATTATTTGAATGAGATGTTTATTCAAAAATTATAATGGATATAGCTGTATGTATATATATATATATATATATATATATATATATTAATTTTGAATACTTAAAATCATGAAACTTTACTTAAACTATTATTATTTTAAAATTTTATAAATTTTATTTGATTTGTTACTGTTGTCTCTTATTCATAATATTTATAAATAATTAAAAAATTAATAGAATCCATGAAAGTAATATATGGAATTTTTACATTTGTATATTTTTCATAGAAACCAATTCTACATAAATTAATACGAGTATAGGTTATCAAAAAATTAATTAGTTTGTAAAACTACTATTATTGAATTCCTAATAATTCATATTTTCCATAGAATTTAATACCACAGACTTTTGTCTGTTGTTATTTTCAATTTCAATTAATTTTATATATATAATAGTACAAAATTCCTGAAAATTTTTGATGTATAATTAGAAAATATTAAAAATATCAAATATCCAATACTTGTTTTTAATAACAAAATGAATTAAATTAGAGAATTATTAATTTTTTTTTTAAACACTTCCTATAATATTTCATGTTCAATTTTTTAGTTTACCTAATTTTGGATCAGATTTTTATTTGATTTATTAGCAAATAAATTCTTACTTATAAATCGCAGAAATTCCTCATAATTTATATATCATAAAAAATGTTAAACAAATTAAAATTATCAATACTTTTTATAATAATAAAATGAATTAAATTAGAGGATTATTATTTCTTTTTAAAAGATTCTTGTTTTATTATTTCTTTTATTTATTAGTTTTATTTTTATTCAGTTTTTTTAGCGAATACATTTTTATTTCTATTTGACTACTTCATAAGTTTCATCTATTATTATTATTATTAATATTATATTACTATTACTTAGATCTTTCTTATTTATTTTTACTTTAATTAATTTACTCACATTTTTTTTAAATTGATTAATTCTAATTCATTTTTTTATTTATTGATTTATTTAATTATTCCTTTTGATTCCTTTCCTTTATTTATTCATTTTTTATTATTTGTGCCAATTTAAACGTTAAAATTTGTTATTTAGGTATTTTTATTTAATTTTTTAGTACACAATTTTGATTTTTCTTTAATATTTTTTTACATTTTCAGAAATTTCTCTATTTTATCAAATTTTGTTCGATTTATTTACTTTAATTTATATAATTTAATTTTTTATGTAATTTATTTGTTATATGAATTATTAATTTTATCTAATTCATTTAATTTTTTAATTTATATTTTTATTACAAATTCTGCATTTGCAAACTTTTTTGATTGTTTATTTTTAATTTATCATTTAATTTTATTATTTTCTTTATTTTATTATTTTCTTTATTTTTTAAATTATCAGTTTTTTTCTATATTATCAATTAATGAATTTGTAATTTTTTGGCATTTTTTACATAGTATTTTTTCTATTTCATTTTTTATATTATTTTTTTCATTCATTTTATTTTAATTTGTCAATTTTAATTTTAATTTTTTTTAATTTGTTTTATTTTTTTATTTACATTTCTTACTTATCACTTTCATTATTATTTAATTTGTTCAAATTGTATCGAAAACAACTGTTATTTAAATTATTTATAATTTTATTAATTTATCAATGTTTTAAAATTTTTAATGCTACTCTTTAAATTAAAATACATTTTTTAATTTTTTTTTCCTATTTTATTTTATATATTTTTTAATTCATTAATTATTTAAAATTATTATTATTTTGATTTTTAGTATTTCAATCATATTTTTGATCATTCAATTAGTTTTAAATTTTTTATTTAAAAAATTTTATATTATACGAATTTATTTAGGTTATAAATTTTTTTTAATTATAATTTTTTTCAAATTTTATTTTATTCACTTAATTTATTTTACCTATATGTTATATTAGGTTTATTTCAACATTTTAAATTTATTTATATATTTTTTTGAGTTTGAAAAACTCAATTAAAATTTTTAATACAATTTTCAATTATATATTATTTATTAAATTTGTTTTTATTATATTTATAAATTTTTATTTAAATATTCAGATTTTTTAATTATCTATCACTTCAATTATACTTATGTATAAATATTCACAGTTCATTCACTCAATTTTTTATTAACACTGTTCTGAAACAATTTGTTTATGTTCATAAATAAAACCACTCAAATATTTTTCTACAACAAAATATTCAATTTCATTTATTAATTTGTATAAAAATCATCATATACAATTGTTAAAAATAATAATAATTCTATCTAGCACGATCGAAACCATATTTTATATATAAAACATTCTCCGATCGTTTCTTGTAAACAATATCACTATATTCGTGTTCTCTTGTTAACAAAAACAAAATTACGCCTAGCTCTTATGCTAAACAAAAAACATTTTTTGTAACAAGAAAACTATTTACAAAATCCACCGAAACAATTGGTAGAAGGGCAACGGTAACCATGGTAACAATGGTAACAATTTATTAAATTTAAAATTTGTTTTGTTTTTTGGGTTTTCGAGGGTTATTTTAATTTCTATATATATAAAAATATTTTTTTCGTAATCATTTTTTGTGGTTTTTGGGATGGTGGAGGTTTTGGTTGTTGGAGGGATGAAAGAGGGTGAATAAACCAAAACCTAAACCGATCCCTTGGTATCAAAAATAATCTATTTGGTCTTCATCGTTCTAAAATCTTGGGGTTGGTGGTCCGTATTGAGGTGCAGGACCCAAAGAACCACTCGTCGACGTGATGCTTGAACCTCCAGAGATGGAGCCACCAGAAATCGATCCTCCAGAAATGGATCCACCAGAGATGGAGCCACCAGCAATACCTCCACCGTTCACCAAAGTTGGGCCAGTTGGCCCAACCAAACCATTATCCACAATCTGTTGCTGGTTTTGCCTGTCCTTTTGGGTCTTGTATTTGATAAAGTAAACCTCTGGTTTGCTTGGTGGTGTAGTTGGTGCATTGTTCAGGTAGATGTCGGAGGCGTCTTCGGGTTTCTTAACCAAGACATAAACCAAAGTCTTCTCTTCGTTCTGTGGAGGCAGTGGCAGACTTGCTGAACCGTACTGTGGAGGTGCTGGAGCCTTAATAAAGATAATCTTGTAGTGCTTTTGTGGGGGGGCGAACTGCCCATGAATGTGAGGGGCACGGACATCCTCTGGGTCTGGTGGTGGGACGTGGACGTAGATGTGCTTCTGGATCAGAGGTCCTGGGGGGTAAAAGACACATTTTATAATATCACCCTCCTCACCAACTATGTGTATCAAGTTTTTTTTATTACCAGGAGTGCTTACGAATCCCCCCTGTTGGAATCCGCCGCCGACAACTCCGTTCTGGAAGCCTGTTGTGGATTGGAAGCTACCACCGTTTTGGAAGCCCTGTTGGAAGCCTGTTTGTTGTTGGAATGAACCACCGTTTTGGAAGCCTTGTTGGAATCCGCCATTGAGTCCGCCGTTTAGACCACCGTTGTGGTGGTGGTGGAAAGATCCTGAACCAATTGATCCTGCAAAAGAGTAAAAGTGAGATGTGGGTGAATAATTAATGACAAAAGTAGGAATAACGTGAACAAAGATTGAAGGCAAGATTTATTGATATTTATCTATTGATAGGGAGATGTGCTAATTAGTTTTTGGCAAAGGCAGGTCCAGCCGTTACGGAGATAAAGAGCAAAGAGTGCAGAAAATACAAATCGAGTTTTCGAGAGAACGGTGTATCGGATTTGAATGATCTAAAAACATTCAATTTGTAATGATTGGGAGAAGTGGTTATTAGTTTTCGGCAAAGGCAGGCCTAGCCATTTTGGAGATACAGAGCTAAATGTGCAAAAAATGTCAGTTTTTGAGTGAACTAAGCGTCCGATTTGAATAATTTAAAAAACTTTCTTCTTGTATTGACAAAACAATTGCTTTTGAGGATCAAAAATTATTACATCCTTTTTTATTTTCCATAAAATATTTTTGTAATTTTGGATTAAAAATTGAAAAAATGACCCAGGCTAAGCACAGTTTAAGCGCCACTCTGGTACAAATGTTTACCCGAGTGCATTTAGACTGTTTTTGTA
This sequence comes from Ctenocephalides felis, assembly GCF_003426905.1. Taxonomy (NCBI): domain Eukaryota; kingdom Metazoa; phylum Arthropoda; class Insecta; order Siphonaptera; family Pulicidae; genus Ctenocephalides; species Ctenocephalides felis. The sequence goes on along the minus strand of NW_020539726.1, from coordinate 38,038,061 downwards.
CTGGAGCACTTTTTCAATTTTGTGTAAATTAGGCAACTATTTTTTTTTGAAATTGAATTCGAAATGAAATGACGATTGTTAATCTTGTGGAGATAAATTGATTAATGATTTACATTTGATTTGCTTAGATATAACAAGATAGCAAAAATAATGAAGGTTACAGTATTTGTGTAATAATATATTTGAAAACGTCTAAAATTTCTCGAATACTTCATTACGGTACGGGAAGTTGCAGCAATTTGCCTTAAGGCACGATGCCATACACCACTAGTTTGCACCAAAATCAGAATCTTTAGAAAATGACCAAGTCACAGAAATCACTTTCTCCATCCACAAGTTTGATAACAAACTGTTTCACCCAAAATTAGACACAATTTTATTTTTATTATTTTTTCTCCAACTGACCTCCTCCAATAGGGCCAACACTAGGGCCAACAAATCCGGATGTAGATCCGACGAATCCAGAAGAACTTCCGGAGCTTGTGAAGCTTCCTCCTCCGTTCTGGAAACTACCACCGAGACCTAGTCCTGGCCTGGGGTAGTTGTAAGGGGCTTCGGGCCTGGCACAGGCCAGGGCCGCCATAGTAGACAGAAGCTGAGGAAAAAATTAAAAATAAAAAATTAGTTTTTTTTATTAATTAATAAACAGCAATCGAAATTACAAAAAATTTTATAAGCTATTCTGCTATGAAAAAAATAGTGAAGAAGTAAAGACGTGGTTGGTTAAATTTTAATGGTTTGTGCACTCGCTATTAGAGGCGCTGGTGAATGTAGCACGTAAATTTACCCTAAGAGGTTTATAGAAAAGGATGAACATGATTAATTTTAGAACAAAGTACAAACTGGTATAAAATGTATTTTAAGGAAAATTACAAATATATTTTCACAAAAATAAATAATTAAAAAAATAAAATGTTTAAAATACGTGCTATATTAGGAAAAGAAATTTTTTAAAAAGTGTGATTAATTCGTGTACACTGACGCCATCTATTAATTATGGAAAATACTAAAACTCACTCGATCCCATTAATTTTAATAAAATTTAGAAATATATTTAATTCTGATTAAAATATCTAGAATTTTTAAAACTTAAACTTGGATTTTTATATCTTAAAAAATCTTGTCACCAAATTTTACAAAGAATCTCGAATTTTGCAAGTTCTATGTAATTTCTAGTGAAAAAATATATAATTAATTATATATTTTAAATAATTATGAATATTTTTAGCAAACATTGGACACGTCAGTTTTTACAAATAATAATACATAATTATCTATAATAAATATTTTGTATAAATTATATTCGATAATTTTTTTAGTTTGGAAAATTGTTTAAAATAAATATTTTTTGGGGTTAGATTTCTGAATTTGCTTTTGAACAAAAATATATTCTTTCACATTGTATTTGACATTTGTTTAAAGTTTAGAATAGTTTATAAGTTAGAGATTAGAATATTTTATAAACATATCTTTTTACTTTATTTTACAGAATTACAATTGACAAATAAAATTATGAGTGAATTTTGGAATTAGATTTCATAGTATAATATTTGATAATAATTCAGAGTAAAATCAATTAGAGCATTATATCATCGCACTTCTGTTTTTCACTAATAATTTTTAAAATTATTACATTTTTTGTACTTTATTAATTTTACTTGCAAAAAATTCTCTGATTTTTATAAAAAAAAATAACGTAAAAAACAATTTTAATTTTTATATTAAAAAAAACGTCCTCATAAACGTCTTGCTTAGATAGATATAAATTATATTCTTCGAATTTTGTTCGAAAAAATTTGTTTAATAATTTATTTTATGGAATTTTTTCTAGAAATCAGTGTTGCTGACACTTGTTTAAATATTTTACTTATGCAATGCCAAAATGAAATTTAGCAATTTATAAATTTTTTTATGATTTAAATGTATTTTTTCGGAGTTAAATTTCGCATCTCTTATATTTAATTATGATTTTGCATTGCAAGAATTGATTTTACGTTATTGTTTTTGACAAAATTTAGAGAATTTATTGCAAGTAAATTTAATGAAGTACAAATAAAAATCAGTAATTTTAAAAATGATTAGTAAAAACAGAACTGCAGAGATATTTGTGGGTGAATAAAATGTATTACTTAAAATCTTAAGATGAAAATTTTGAACACAAAAGTAACTTATATTTATCGACTTTTAATATAAAAAAATGTTTTTATTAAGGAACAGTAAAATTTTATTACTTATTTCGCATTTTAATTAACAGATAAAAATTTGTAAATTTGAGTAAAAATCCTAATAAAATTTCATTCACAAAAATCCCCTTAATAAAAAAACCCGAAGTGTAATTTTCAAAAAAAAAAACAAAATTAGTGTTGAACTACTTGTTAGTAACCATTACTTATAAATTTTATATTTGTTAGTATATTTAATACTCAAAAAAATAAAAATACGAACGGCATTTTGGCAAAAAAAATTTAAACAAATTAAACAGAAAATTGTCAAATGTATTAATAAAATTCATCGTGAAAAATTATGAATAAAAATTCAAGTAAAAATGACTTTTTGAATAGAGTATTAGTAATAAATTAGTAAATATATATTAATATTAACTTTAGTAAGTAGTAACAAACAAAAGCAAAAAAATAAAAGTTAATAAAAAATTGTAAACACGTTTTTAAACACAAATACATATATATTGGAAATTTAATAAATATCTATCACTTATTTTGCATTTTATTTAACAAACAATATTTTGTAAACTTGAGTGTAAATTCTAATACATTTTTTTTCACAAAAAATCCATTTAATAAAAAAAACCCGAAGTAAAATTAAAAAAAAAGAAAAATGACTTTTTGAATAGAGTATTAGTAACAAATTAGTAAAAATATAATAATTATTAACTTAGGCAAGTAGTAACAAAGAAATGCAAAAAATATAAGTTTAAAAACAAAATTGTAAACACATTTTTGAACAGAAAACTATATTTATCTACTGGATATTTAATAAATTTATTTATTGGATATTTATTAAATTTATTTATTGGATATTTAATAAATTTATTTATTGGATATTTAATAAATATTGAACACTATCTTTGCATTTTATTTAACAGACAAAAATTTGTAAATTTGAGTGAAAATCCAAATACAATTTTGCTCACAAAAAATCCACTTAATATAAAAACCCGAAGTAAAATTAAAAAAAAAATTGTCTAGTCCATCTTGAGCAAACTTTTGGTCTATTTAGAAAACTTGAGTGAAAATTCCAATACACAAAAAATCCACTTAATAAAAAAAACCCGAAGTGTAATTTTCCAAAAAAAAAAAAAAAAATGTTTTCCGATTCACTTTGAGCAAATTTTTGGTTGAAGTTAAATAAATATTTTTATCGAATTTTAGGATATGGGTATAAACAAAATCGAACTGTATCATTTCTACTCACAAACAAATCCTCTCATCGTCTTCGGCAAAATCCACACAAAAAATGCAAAAAACCACAAACTTTTTTCAAGATTTTTCTTTATTTTCTTTAATATCACTTTCGATGTATTTTTATTATTATTCGATGTTACTGTTGAACTCTTCACGAGTCAACTGATGTCTTCGAAGATCTTCTCAAGCTTTTTATACTCTTCATCGGATGCTGGCAATGTTTACTCTTCGAATTTGTTACAGAAGAAGAAGATACCATCATTATAATAGTCATTTTAGTGGTATTAGTAGTGGTATTGGTAATGGTTGGTAGTACGAGTGTTTGTTTTGTTTGTGATTATTCTGTTTATTATGTAAAATCGATAGACGGATAAATATATTGGCCGGCGGATGGATGGATTATTTTCTAATTTTTTTGGTCAGGTGATTTTTTTGAATTGCGATACTTAGTGCAAAAATAGAGATTTGTTTGTTTTATTTTAGTCAATAATTATAATAACAGTCTTATATTTTATCATATATATATCTTAAAGCTATGAATATTTTTTTTTACAAAATCATTAACACAATGAGTTAATTTAATTAACTATTAGTATTTATTATATATACAACTTTGCTTCCGCCGTTTTTTCCAAAAGTAGAAGTAAAGAATTCGGCGGTAACAAAGTTGTATATCAAATAATTGCACTTTTATATAAATTATATAAATTTTGAATCACAAATTGGCGAATGATGATAAATGCAATTTTATGATTATGTCGAAAAATTGATAATTTTATACATTTATTATTGATTATTTTCAAATTTTTTTGGTCAGGTGATTTTTTTTTGGTTGCGACATTTTGATGGTTAGAGAAATTTTTGTTTGTTTTATTTTAGTGAATAATTATAATAACAGTCTTATTTTTTATCATATAAATCTCTAAGCTATATATATATATATAAATATATATATTATATATATATATATTATGTTACAAAATTAAATTATTAAATTACAACACAATGAATTAATTTAATTAACTAATAGTATTTATTATATATACAACTTTGCTTCCGCCGTTTTTTTCAAAAGCACAAGTGAAGAATTCGGCGGAAGCAAAATTGTACATGGAATTGTTTTTAAATTTAAAGAATTTTCTAACCACATATTTGTTTTTGAATAAATATGCGACTAATAACATGCGTTAAATAAATTATTCAGAATTATTGAACGTATCTAAAGAAATTCCCCGATCTAAATTTAAAATATAATTTTTTTTATTAGGTGTACAACTTTGCTTCCGCCGTTTTTTCCAAAAGCAACAGTAAAGAAATGGGCGGTA
>NW_020539726.1:37976612-38032314 GCF_003426905.1 Ctenocephalides felis | reverse complement strand
AATTTAAAATTCGTTTTGTTTTTTGGGTTTTCGAGGGTTATTTTAATTTCTATATATAAAATATTTTTTTTCGTAATCATTTTTTGTGGTTTTCCTGGGACGGTGAAGGATTTGGTTGTTGGAGGGATGAAGAAGGGTGATTAAACCAAAACCTAAACCGATCCCTTGGTATCAAAAATATTCTATTTGGTCTTCAACGTTTTAAAATCTGGGGGTTGGTGGCCCATATTGAGGAGCTGGCCCTAAAGATCCGCTTGTCGACGTGATGCTTGAACCTCCAGAGATGGAGCCACCAGAAATCGATCCTCCAGAGATGGAGCCACCAGAGATGGAGCCACCAGCAATACCTCCACCGTTCACCAAAGTTGGCCCTGTTGGCCCAACCAAACCATTATCCACAATCTGTTGCTGGTTTTGCCTATCCTTCTGGTCTTGTATTTGAAAAGTAAACCTCTGGTTTTGCTGGGGTGTAGTTGGTGCATTGTTCAGGTAGATGTCGGAGGCGTCTTCGGGTTTCTTAACCAAAGACATAAACCAAAGTCTTTTCTTTTCTTCATTCGTTCTGTGGATGAAGTGGCAGACTTGCTGAACCGTACTGTGGAGGTGCTGGAGCCTTAATAAAGATAATCTTGTAGTGCTTTTGTGGGGGGGCGAACTGCCCATGGATGTGGGGTGCACGGACATCCTCTGGGTCTGGTGGTGGGACGTGGACGTAGATGTGCTTCTGGATCAGAGGTCCTGGGGGGTAAAAGACACAATTTATAATATCACCCTCACCTCATCTGTATTAAGTAAGTTTTTTTTTATTACCAGGAGTGCTCACGAATCCCCCCTGTTGGAATCCGCCGCCGACGACTCCGTTCTGGAAGCCTGTTGTGGATTGGAAGCTGCCACCGTTTTGAAAGCCCTGTTGGAAGCCTGTTTGTTGTTGGAATGATCCACCGTTTTGGAAGCCTTGTTGGAATCCGCCATTGAGTCCGCCGTTGAGTCCGCCGTTTAGTCCGCCGTTGTGGTGGTGGTGGAAAGATCCTGAACCGATTGATCCTGGAAAAAAGTTAGATTGTGGATGAGATTTTTGGTGGACAAGTGAGATTTTGATACAAAAATCAGGGTTGATTTGAGGAAATTCTGGTAAAGTGCAGATGGTAAAAGTAGACAAAAGGTGAATAAAGGCAATTTAAGGATTCAAGATTATTTTGGAGGGATTTTTTGGACAAGTTGGTGTAAAGATTCTGAATCTGAAGGTAGAAGTGGGATTTAGGTTGATTTGTGGTAAATAATTGATCTGAAAAGTAGGAAAAACGTGAAAAAAGGGTTGTTAAGAAAATATGGATTAGGGACTATATTTGATCCACAGATACTTGATTTGAGCAACCTGGGATTTTGTTGATTATAAGCTGTCATAATGAATTTTCTTTACAATTTTAATAACTGAGATCATCCTTTTGGATCAACAAAATATGGATCTATCAGAACCACAAATTATCAATTCCATTAAGAAGTGATTTTTTTGGTGCACTATGACTAAAATGATAAGTTACTGGTCAAAATTAGGATATTTAATTTAGATAAACAGGATTTTTTTGAATTCTAAATGATTTTGGAGCTATAATTGTGAACTTTGGATCAGAAAAGTCTAGATTGTTACCAAAGTATTTTATTTGGTCAAAAAATCAGAGTTTTGGATAAACAAATTAAGGATAAGAATAACTGTTTGATACAAAATTCTGTGACATGAGTAACAAAGGATTTTTTTTTAGACCAGGACTGCTAAAATGAGATTTTTGCTGATTTTGGAAGTCTAACTTTGGCAACTCGCAGAATAAAATATTATTCGTTTAGGTTAAACCTTAAATTATTCTTCATTTACCAGAAACTCTAAAAAATCTACCATTTTTATATCACACTAAAATTGTGATGGTAAATCTTGAAATCAGCTTTTCCAAGATTTATGCCAAAATGTCAGATGATATAAAATTTAGTTACATTTTTAAGTTCTTAGACAAAAGACACTTTTGTTAATGTATAAGTCCTAACTTGATCAGGATAAAGCAAGTTTTGGATGCAAATGTGATGTTGTATTTTATATCAAAATGGTCAAATAAACTGAATCCAAAATTAGTACAAAAAACTCGGTAGGTTTTCGAATTTTAGAAGTTCTATTTATGAACCACTTCTAACTAACAGTCCTTATTTTTTGGATTTGCAGTAGCACTAAAATTAGGATCTACTGAAATTTCTGGGCCACACATTGAATGAATTATTGAAATGACAATTAGTTCTGTATCAATAACATCTGTATCTAACCACAAATTTGACCAAGAAACTCTTAGTATAGTCAAGAATTTTGCCAAACAGTACACTTGTAATAGATTGAGAAGTTTAATTGATTTTGTCAAGTGATTAGCTGGTCAAGAGATACTTTTAGAAATGAAAGCCTCAAAATTGATCTTTGGCAATGCTTAGATATTAGAAATATTTTGCACTAATTTTTGAAGCACAATTAGAAGCAATCAAGAAATATTCTCACAACATTGACTCAAACTTGTTTGCAAAATCGTCCAAAATTTATGGTCAAAAATTGAAACTACCACCAAAATCACTTGGCAGAAATAACAGTTAAAGTACACAAATTTGACTGATAATTTCATCACTAATATTGGATACAATTTGGTTCCACAAATTTGACCAAGAAATAATTTTTTCTAAGTTTGGCCACTTTTTTCTACAAATTTTACCAAAAAACTGTTTCACCCAAAATTAGATTTAGATTAATTATTTCCATTATTTTTATTATTTTTTCTCCAACTGACCTCCTCCAATAGGGCCAACACTAGGGCCAACAAATCCGGATGTAGATCCGACGAATCCAGAAGAACTTCCGGAGCTGGTGAAGCTTCCTCCTCCGTTCTGGAAACTACCACCGAGACCTAGTCCTGGCCTGGGGTAGTTGTAAGGGGCTTCGGGCCTGGCACAGGCCAGGGCCGCCATAGTAGACAGAAGCTGAGGAAAAAATAAAAAAATAAAAATTAGTTTTTTTTCATTAATTAATAAACAGCAATCGAAATTACAAAAAATTTTATAAGCTATTCTGCTATGAAAAAAATAGTGAAGAAGTAAAGACGTGGTTGGTTAAATTTTAATGGTTTGTGCACTCGCTATTAGAGGCGCTGGTGAATGTAGCACGTAAATTTACCCTAAGAGGTTTATAGAAAAGGATGAACATGATTAATTTTAGAACAAAGTACAAACTGGTATAAAATGTATTTTAAGGAAAATTACAAATATATTTTCACAAAAATAAATAATTAAAAAAATAAAATGTTTAAAATACGTGCTATATTAGGAAAAGAATTTTTTTAAAAAGTGTGATTAATTCGTGTACACTGACGCCATCTATTAATTGTGAAAAATACTAAAACTCACTCGATCCCATTAATTTTAATAAAATTTAGAAATATATTTAATTCTGATTAAAATATCTAGAATTTTTAAAACTTAAACTTGGATTTTTATATCTTTAAAAATCTTGTCACCAAATTTTACAAAGAATCTCGAATTTTGCAAGTTCTATGTAATTTCTAGTGAAAAAATATATAATTAATTATATATTTTAAATAATTATGAATATTTTTAGCAAACATTGGACACGTCAGTTTTTATAAATAATAATACATAATTATCTATAATAAATATTTTGTATAAATTTTATTCGATAATTCTTTTAGTTTGGAAAAATAAATGTTTAAAATAAATATTTTTTGGGGTTAGATTTCCGGATTTTGCTTTTGAACAAAAATATATTCTTTCACATTGTATTTGACATTTGTTTAAAGTTTAAAATAGTTTATAAGTTAGAGATTAGAATATTTTATAAACATATCTTTTTACTTTATTGCACAAAATTACAATTAACAAATAAAATTATGAGTGAATTTTGGAATTAGATTTTTTAGTATAATATTTGATAATAATTCAGAGTAAAATCAATTAGAGCATTATATCATCGCACTTCTGTTTTTCACTAATAATTTTTAAAATTATTACATTTTTTGTACTTTATTAATTTTACTTGCAAAAAATTCTCTGATTTTTATAAAAAAAAATAACGTAAAAACAATTTTAATTTTTATATTAAAAAAAAACGTTCTTATAAACGTCTTGCTTAGATAGATATAAAATATATTTTTCGAATTATGTTCGAGTAAATTTGTTTAATAATTTATTTTGTTTTTTTTTTTCTAGAAATCAGTATTGATGATACTTGTTTAAATATTTTACTTATGCAATGCCCAAATGAAATTTAGCAATTTATAAATTTTTTTATGATTTAAATGTATTTTTTCGGAGTTAAATTTCGCATCTCTTATATTTAATTATGATTTTGCATTGCAAGAATTGATTTTACGTTATTGTTTTTGACAAAATTTAGAGAATTTATTGCAAGTAAATTTAATGAAGTACAAATAAAAATCAGTAATTTTAAAAATGATTAGTAAAAACAGAACTGCAGAGATATTTGTGGGTGAATAAAATGTATTACTTAAAATCTTAAGATGAAAATTTTTAACACAAAAGTAACTTATATTTATCGACTTTTAATATGAAAAAATGTTTTTATTAAGAAACAGTAATTTTTATTACTTATTTTGCATTTTATTCAACAGATACAAATTTGTAAATTTGAGTAAAAATCCTAATACAATTTTATTCACAAAAATCTCCTTAATAAAAAAAACCCGAAGTGTAATTTTCAAAAAAAAAAACAAAATTAGTGTTGAACTACTTGTTAGTAACTATTACTAATAAATTCTGTATTTGTTATTATATTTAATGCTAAAAAAAATTAAAATACGAACGGCATTTTCGTTCGAAAAATTTAAACGAATTAAACAGTAAATTGTCAAAACTGCATTAATAATTTATCGTGAAAAATCACGAATAAAAATTCAAGTAAAAATGACTTTTTAAATAGAGTATTAGTAATAAATTTGTAAATATATATTAATATTAACTTTAGTAAGTAGTAACAAACAAATGCAAAAAAATAAAAGTTAATAAAAAATTGTAAACACGTTTTTAAACACAAATACATATATATTGGAAATTTAATAAATATCTATCACTTATTTTGTATTTTATTTAACAAACAATATTTTGTAAACTTGAGTGTAAATTCTAATACATTTTTTTTCACAAAAAATCCATTTAATAAAAAAAACCCGAAGTAAAATTAAAAAAAAAGAAAAATGACTTTTTGAATAGAGTATTAGTAACAAATTAGTAAAAATATAATAATTATTAACTTAGGCAAGTAGTAACAAAGAAATGCAAAAAATATAAGTTTAAAAACAAAATTGTAAACACATTTTTGAACAGAAAACTATATTTATCTACTGGATATTTAATAAATTTATTTATTGGATATTTATTAAATTTATTTATTGGATATTTAATAAATTTATTTATTGGATATTTAATAAATTTATTTATTGGATATTTAATAAATTTATTTATTGGATATTTAATAAATGTTGATCACTTATTTTGCATTTTATTTAACAAACAAAATTTTGTAAATATGAGTGAAAATCCAAATACAATTTTGTTCACAAAAAATCCACTTGATATAAAAACCCGAAGTAAAATTAAAAAAAAGAAAAGTTGTCTAGTCAATCTTGAGCAAACTTTTGGTCTATTTAGGAAACTTGAGTGAAAATCTTAATACAATTTTGTTTACAAAAAAATACTTAATAAAAAACCCGAAGTGTGATATTAAAAAAAAAAAAATGTTTTCCGATTCACTTTGAGCAAATTTTTGGTCGTAGTTAAAAAAATATTTATATCGAATTTTAGGGTATAGGTACAAAAAAAAAATTTAACTGTATCTTTTCTACTCACAACAAATCCTCTCATCGTGTCACCACCGCCTTCGGAAAAATCCACACAAAAATTTCGAAATAAACACAAAACTACTACCAACTTTTTCTTTAAATCTTGATTTATCTTTAAAATCACTTTCGATTATTATTCGATGTTACTGTTGAACTCTTCACGAGTCAACTGATGTCTTCGAAGATCTTCTCAAGCTTTTTATACTCTTCATCGGATGCTGGCAATGTTTACTCTTCGAATTTGTTACAGAAGAAGAAGATACCATCATAATAATAGTCATTTTAGTGGTATTAGTAGTGGTATTGGTAATGGTTGGTAGTACGAGTGTTTGTTTTGTTTGTGATTATTCTGTTTATTATGTAAAATCGATAGACGGATAAATATATTGGCGGATGGATAGATTATTTCCTAATTTTTTGGTCAGGTGATTTTTTTGAATTGCGACACTGTGCGAAAATTGTGTTGGTTAGAGAGATTTATTTGTTTGTTTTATTTTAATAAATGATAAATGCAATTATGATGATATTGATAAAAAATTAGGATAATTTTGATAAATTTATTATTGATTATTTTTCTAATTTTTTTGGTCAGTTGATTTTTTTTCGGTTGCGCCATTTTGTGTGCAAAATTTGTACTCTCCTGGTTAGAGAAATTTCTTCGTTTTATTTTATTTAATGATATATGTAATTATTAAAGTCAAAGTATTGATAATTTCGATAAATTTATTATTGATTTTTTTTCTGATTTTTATGTAAAGTGATTTTTTTTCGGTTGCGACAGAGTTTTGTGCGAAAATTGTGCTTATATTTAGATACATTTATTTGTTTTATTTCAGTTAATTGAAAAGCTAACGCCTACTCGATGAATTAATGTAATTGAAATTACTTACATAAATATATTAATTTATTTTTTATTTTTCTTATTTTTTCTCTTAATTTTTTTTCACATAAAAGGCTTCATATAAAGGTTTATTTATGAGTAATCTTTTAGAATAAATGTTAATTATCAATATATCCCCAAAATTACTGATTGTCTTTTTATCTGTTATTAAAACAGATTGTAATTAATAAAAGAAATAAAAAAAAACAAGAAAAAATAAGCTGAGGATAAATGCGATTATGAAAAGTCAAAAAATTGAAAAATTCGATAAATTTATTCTTATTTTCTATTTTTTTGGGTTGCGTCACTTCTTTCAAAAATTGTGTATTTTAATTAAAAAATGGTTTGTTTTACTTTAGTTAATGACGAATGCAATTTTTTGATAATGTCGAAAAATGGATAATTTGGAAAAACTACATTTTTATTTTGTTTGCTTGCTTTTTGCTGAAGATACATATTAAATTTTTATCCTGTCTTTTTTACGAATATTTAATTATGTATTTTTAAACTTATTGACTAAAGATAAAATATAAATTAATATAAACATGTATACTGGTAGAATTATGTTCAAAAAAATTTGTACTTTCTTAGTTGAATATAAAAATATGCTGTTACAATTATATGTAAAAAAAACTCTTCTTTGAAGAATCTCATATAAATTTATAATGACATTTTAATTACTTTATTATGTTTCTACTAATTAATTTTCACTAAATATTTAAGGTAAACTTCATTTTATTTATTTCTTATCCTTCATAATTTATATCAATTATTATTATGAATTAAGAAAAAATAAATTTACTCTAATTATTTTTGCTTATATAAATTTTCAATTAATTAAAGTAAAACTGTAGTTAATTTTCATACAATTTTAAACTTATAATAAAATAACAATTTAACTATTTTTGTATAAAATTTTATTACTCTGATAACTAGTTTCATACACTTCAATTTGTTCCAATTCATTGATTATTTCTTTATATTAATTTCATCAATTTTATTACTTATAAAATCTATTAATTTTTAATAATAAACTAGTGGTGTATGGCATCGTGCTTTAAGGCATATTGCTGGAACTTCCCGTACCGTAACGAAATATTCGACGAATACTGAATGTTTTCCAATAGATTATTATAAAAAAATACTGTAACATTGTCTAATATTTATTAAGAATTATACAAACTAAATTGTAAAGTAAGTTATTAATTTAAAGTATGTAAGTGAGCTTTACAACTTTAGCCAGAATTAAAATTGAATTTTGAATTATTAAATTAAATATACAAAAAAATGACAATTTTTTCCCGAAAGCGATTGTTTTGTCTACACAAATAGAAAGGTTTTCAAATCATTCAAATTGGATGCTTAGTTCTCTCAAAAACTGCCATTTTTTGCACAATTAGCTCTGTAGCTGCAAATCCGTTGGACTTGCTTTTGTTAAAAACTAATCACCACTTCTCCTCGTCATTACGAATTGAATGTTTTTTGGATTATTCAAATTGGATGCTCCGTTCTCTCAAAAACTCGATTTCTATTTTCTGCAATCTTTGCTCTGCATTTCCGAAGCGGCTGGACCTACCTTTGCCAAAAACTAACAAACACATCTCTCTATCAATAGGAATCGAATGTTTTTTGAATTATTCAAATCGGTTGATCCATGTTCGTGAAATCGTCGACGAACATTTGTATCCGCACACACACATAAACACACATACATCCATTTTTTCTAAGGTATGCCAAAATGTTCAGAAACTTTTGAAACGTAAAGATATACAAAAATTTTCATTTCTAAATTTTTGGCGATTACTATAGCTTACACTACAAAAAGTTAAGAAATTCAAAAAAAAAAATATTTAAAAAAAAAAAATTAGTAAATTAGTGAAAAACATTAAATAAATTGTTAATTGAGTGAAGAGTTGAAAAAAAAATTGTAAAAGTAATAGTTATAAAAAAATAATTATTAAAATTGATAATTGCAATAAATTCATAATTATTATAATTTAATTATAACAATAAATATTCAAACCGTTAATTCTACAAAACTAATGTTCCAAAAATGAATATTTCAAAATTGTTTTTTTCAACAAATTAACTATTCGAATCAATTGAAAAAAATGACAAATTGATAATTCTAAAAGAATAATTATTCCAAATTTCAAATAAAATGATCTCCAAAATAATAGATCTTTTAAGAATTGCAAAAATTTCAGTTGCAAAAATAAATAATTGCAATTAATTATTTTCAGTTCAATATTCAATTTTTGTTTTGAATTCGTTCAATCTTACAATAAATAGATAGTAAGATAAGATAGTTCTAGTTATTTTTCAAATAAAATGTTTGAACTCACATATTTGTTGAAAAATGATTAAAATGTTAATTTATCGATATATACAATACATAATTTGCATTAAAATTTACAAAGTTTATAAAATGCATTATGATTTTTCAAGAGTAACTTTATAAATATCAATTTCAATAAATCTTACACAAAATCTGTCAGAGAAATTTGAATTTTTTATCGATAACACCTTAGAGTTTTATTAGTTCCAGCTTTCTTTCCAATTATTATCTAATAACAATAGTAATAGTAAATAATAATGGAGCTCTACAATTAAAATTAAAACTACAACTGTATCATTTTATTCCGTCGTTTGATTATGAATGAATATTACAATTTTATGGCATAACGATGGAATAAAAATGTATATAATTTTTATTATCGACATGGACATTAAAATTAATATTGGACGCTTTGAAGATGAGAACATTTATTTGAATGTTATATATGAGGAATCTGTATTGAAATCGATTAGACGGAGAGCTGGTGAATGAATAATTTGTCTGATGTCTGGATTTTGTGAGGTCTGCCTAAACTGTCTGTATTATCTTCAAACTGTCTACATTTAAGTCGGTGTATATATTTTTTGAGTCTGCTAGGATGTTTTTTTGAACCTACCAGGTTTTTAGAGTCTGTCTGAATTTTCTTGAGGTCTGTCTAGATTTTTGTTTCAAAGAGTGTCTGCATTTCTTTTAAAAAAGTGCCTGGATTTTTTTTAAATGTTTGTTTTTTTTTAAAGTGCCTGTTTTTTTTTAAAAAAGTGCCAAGATTATTATTTAAAGTCTGGTTGGATTATTTTTTTTAAGTCTGGCTGGATGTATTTTTAAAGTATGTCTGATGTTTTTTTAAGTTTGTCTGGATGTTTCTTAAGTCAGTCTAGATTTTTCCGAGGTCTGTCTAGATTTTTCCGAGGTCTGTCTGGATTTTTTCTCAAACAAGAGTATCTGGATTTTTTTTATAGATTGTCTGGACTTTTTTATAAAGAGTGTCTGGATTTTTCTGAACTCTGTTTAGATTTTTACACGTCTGTCTGGATGTTTTTTTTAAGTCTGTCTAGATTTTTTGAGGTCAGTCTAAATTTTTTTTAGGTCTGTCTGAATTTTTTTTCAAAGTCTGTCTGGATTTTTTCCAAAGCCTGTCTGAATTTTCTTCAGGGTCTGTCTGGATTTTTTTCAGGTCTGTCTGAATTTTTCTCAGGTCTGCCTGGATTTTTCTCAGGTCTGCCTGGATTTTTCTGAGGTCTGTCTGGATTTCCTCTAAAGCCTGTCTGTTTTTTTTCCAAAGCCTGTCTGGATTTTTTCCAGGGTCTGCCTGGAATTTTTTGAGGTCTGCCTGGATTTTTCTGAGGGCCTGAGATTTTGCCAGGGCCTGTCTGGATTTTTCGAGTCTGTCTGAATGTTTTTCGAGTCTGTCTAGGATTTTATGAATCAATCTAGATTTTTCTGAGGTCTGTCCGGATTTTTACAGGGTTTGTCTAGATTTTTTTGAGGTCTGCCTGGATTTCTTTGTGGTCTGTCTGGGTTTCATGGTAGTCTGTATGGATTTTTTCGTAGTCTATCTGGATCTTTTTTAAGGTCTGTCCAGATTTTTGTTAAGTCTGTCTGGATTTTTCTGAGGTCTGTCTGGATTTTTTTGATGTCTGTCTGGATTTTTCTGAGGTCTGTCTGAATTTTTCTGAGGTCTGTCTGGATTTTTCTGAGGCCTGTCTGGATTTTTCTGAGGCCTGTATGGATTTTTCTGAGGCCTGTCTGGATTTTTCTGAGGCTTGTCTGGATTTTTTCAAGGTCTGTCCAGATTTTTCTGAGCATTGCCTGGATTTTCTGAGGTCTGACAGGATTTTTTTTTCTAAGGTCTGTCTGAATTTTTCTCAAAGAGTGACTGGATTTTTCTCAAAGAGTGACTGGATTTTTCTCAAAGAGTGACTGGATTTTTCTCAAAGAGTGACTGGATTTTTCTCAAAGAGTGACTGGATTTTTCTCAAAGAGTAACTGGATTTTTTTCTAAAGAGTGCCTGCATTTTTTTTAAAGTGTCGACTTTGTGAGGTCTTCGACGGATCTGTGAGGTCTTTGACGACTCCCTTAAGCCCCTGAAGACTTTTCGAAGCCCCTGACGACTTTTCGAAGCCCCTGACGATTTTTCGAAGCCCCTGACGACTTTTCGAAGCCCCTGACGACTTTTCGAAGCCCCTGACGACTTTCTTTGACTTCTCACAACTCTATTCGGTTTTTTCGATATTCTTAAGTCAGATGTCAGAAAGTTGAGCTAGACTTAGACTGGTCTATCTGATGTCCAAAACTTACATCGATATTGCTTTATGAAATACTTTTTTGCCATCAATCACCATACAAATCTATATTTACCATATAAACCTTATGTAATATCATCTCCTAAAACGATTTGTAAATAATCCTATGTCATCTTTGCCCTATATCCAATTACCTTCTGCAATATCCAATTTTAGTTCAGTTATAGTAAGTATAGTAGTTTACATTTAGTTGAAGTAGATGATAATAGTGAAAGTTCTATGTATACTACTATTTCTGTCGTGGTGCATCATCATATTTATCAATTCAAGTGGAAGTCGATGTCGAAGTCGAAGAAGTCTTCTTCGAGCGATTTTGTAGGCTTTTGTTAGCCACTTGTTAAGTTATTGTAGACGTAATGCTTAAACAAATATATGTATATATTATGTACATATTATGTATATATATATATATATATATATATATATATATATATATATATATAATTTTCATGTGTGGTCATGGATTTTGTCCCGGATTTTTCTAAAACTAATATTTATCCAGGTTTTATATCTTTTGTCCCGGATTGTACTGATTTTTGGAAACTTTAAAATTAAATTACTAAAAAACTGTGAAAACAGAAGTGCTATTTTTTTCAATTAATTATGAAGAAAGTGAAATAGAATTTTATTGAAGACTTAAAAGCGAAAAGCATAATATCGAAAACAATAGTATATAATATAATATCGTAGATAAAGAAGTGTTACATATTACATATTACATAGAATTGAAAAATAAAGCTGTTATTAAAAGTCCGCAATAATCATTTTTAAAAAAATGATTTATATAAAAAACTTATTTTAAACTTCCCGAAGGAGAAGTTTATGTTTTCATCAAAAAATCCGATTCTCTCATTTTGTTTTCTCGACGTTTCAAGCCATTCTGAATTGAATGAGACCAAATTTGGAAAAAGTGTGTGTGTGTGTGTGTATGTAAACAGAATTTTTGCCGTAAATCGACGTTTTCTCGAAAACGGCTGGGCCGATTTCAAAAATTTAAAAGTCATTCGATGTGTCTCGACAAGAACTATTGTTTGTCAGTTTTGTGCGACGATCGGCCAAGCCGTTTTTTTATAAATCGCAGAAAAGTGAAAAATTTTTCGTCTACGTTTTAGCCCGCAATTCTGAATCGATTTTGAAAATTCAAAAACCGTTTGAAAGATATTGGTTGGGAATCGTGCTGATTAGTTTTTGGTAAAGATCGGCCAGGCCGTTTTCTTGTAATAAAAGTTAAAAAAAAAACTTCGAAAATTTTTATGATTATTTTTTCAACAGTAGATACCATAGTCTTCTAGATCATACTAAAATATTACGCCCCTACGACAACTGGTTTAGCTTTAAAAATTCGTCAAAGTTTGCAAAAATTGGTATCGTTTTTTCGGCATTTGTCAAAATTAGTCTTTTGATCGACGTTTTCTCAAAAACGCCTGAACCGATTTTAGAAATTTAAAAGCCATTTGATGTATTTCGGTGAGGACTATCGTTTGTCAATTTTGTGCGACGATCTGCCAAGCCATTTCTTTGCAATTTGAAAAAAAGTGTTAAACTTTTCCTCCAGATTTAAGGATTGATGAAGTACATTTTTTTATATTAAATCGATTATTTACACATTTCGGGAAGTTCATGTAACTTGCCTCAAGGCTAAATACCAAACCAATTAGTTGTATTTTCAATTGGCATTCATTATTTTAAAGACCTCCCGGATTTTTATAACTAAAAATTGTCGTCCCGATTTTAACTTTAAAAAATTATGGTCACATTAGCTATAAGAATATACTATCAGATTTTTTGGAGCCATTTTTAGTCGATCATGACTTCATGCATTCATTTTTTTTTATTTTGATGATTTGAATTTTTAGAGGTCTTGAATTTCTGATGTCTCAGTTTTTTTGAGGTCTCGCCTTTTTTAAGGGCTCTACTTTTCGTGAGTTTTCTTGACTATACTAAAATAGATTGTATTGAATTGCTAAATTATCTGAGAACATTAATAAGTTCTTTGGTATCAATAATTTTAAATTTCAAATTTGAATATATATATATATACAATATATAAAATTATCATTTTAATTTTTTTTATAAAAAAATCATTTTCCATCACTGCATTAAAACTAACGTACAGAAGTGGGATACCGAATAGCAAATGACATACATATACATAAAAACATTTATATTATACATATATATATATATATATATATACATGAATGTATTATTATTATAATACATTTATGTATGTATAATAAAGCTTCTACATATATAAAAGAGAGCTTCTATTGAGAGAATCTCTTCTTCTTCGGAGAGATCAACCGAAAAGAGAAGTCAATGGACGAGACGCCTCTAGAATTTAAATTAATTCCTAAAAACCAGAATAAAATAACAAAAAAAACAAAAAGAAATTCATACTTTTTACTGAAAAGTAACGTCAAATATATATAAAAGTACTTGTCACATGAACCGATTTTATTTCGAGTTACATCTAATATAATAAACAGTTTCATACTACATATAAATAAATATTTTTATTTTTAAGTTTTGACTCTTTTATGTATTTTTTTAGTTAAAATTAAATGTTAAAATTTTAAAAACAAGAGTCAAACATTCTTTTGTAACTTTATAACATAACAAAATTTTATATTCTGAGGGCTTTTCCATAAATTTTATTTCTATTAATTCACGATTGTGATTTGAAACGCTTGTATTAATATTTTGAGTCATTTTACTTTTTGATTCTCAAAACTGAAAACTTTTTGAATCAATGATGATTTTGTTAGACATAGTTTTGTACTCTTTTTTTGTTTCTGTATATAAAATTAAAATAAAATTGTATATAAATTTTGTCATGTTTCAAATAGTTCATGTCAATAAATGATAAACTAAAATTATACAAAACCTAGTGACAAGGTTAATAATTAAATAATAATGAAAATCATAAATTTTAAATAAAGAGTTAAATGCGTTCGACTCAATAGATATATAAATAATTAAAATCAATTAATGATGAAAATTACTAGTTCGAGATTTAATAAATAAATGTTTTAATCTAATCTTTCATTTATTGTTAAACAAACTATGTTAATTATTTTTTCGAATAAAAAAATAATTTTTTGGTAGTAATTATGAGTTCATAAATACATTATATAATGGACTAATAAAAATATATATGACAAACAAAAAATATCCTAAATTTATATATTTTTTATATAACTATAAAATTTTGTAAAACTTGATACAATATATTTTTATTTACAAGAAAAAAGTTTAGACAAAACAAATAGATAAATAGTTTCGAATTAAAATTTTGGAATAAATCAAAGTGAATAAGAAAACCAAATTGAATAACAAAATATTAAGAATTTCAATTTAATTAAAAATGTATAAACCAATAATTATATATCAAAAACATATAATAGTCTTAATAATCTTATAAGAATCTTTACAAAATTAGCTTGAATTTAATAATTCTGTTAAATTGAAACTTCAAGTTTTATTTTAATTTTTGCTTTTGAATTTAACATTTTTAATAAAGACCACAATACGATTTGAATAAAAAAAACTTTCTGTTTATGTTGACGAAACGCTTGACTTTGGATTTTTTTATTTTAAAATTTAATTTTTATTTCCAAAGAAATCTTTTTTTTCATTTTAGACACTGTTCTTCATATTAAATAGTCGTCCAATCCATAAGCTCTTATATTTTATCTATAAAATATGAATAATGAAAGTTACAGTATTTATAATAATCTATATGAAAACATTTAATATTCTTTGTATATTTCATTACGATACGGAAAGTTTCAGCAATTTGCCTCAAGGTACGATGCCTTGCACCACTAGTTCCAAGATTCTTCGTAAACTCCAACCGTGTAAACCAAACCTTAACAAACCAAAAGTTCTCCTCAAAAATCACCATATTAACATTGATATTATCATAATTAAAAACGGCAACGCCATAAAACGAAAACAAAGAAAAAAATAATTTTGTTCCTCCACCGGAATAATTTTCCTCCTCCACCGCATCTTTTCTGACACATCTTGTGACTGCAAAATTATCTGCTGTCTGATTTTCTTGAATATTAATTGCGTCAATTTTCGTCTTCTTGTTTTCTTGTTGTTTTGTTTTTATAAATTTTTTTCTTGTTCGACCTTTCCGGAGAAATTTATTATATCTTTTTTATTTTATACTTAACCGCTGCTCTTTTTGTATGCATTAGGAAATACGGTGGAGGGATGGTAAAAGTTGTGATTGATTGGGGGTGATTAGGAAAGAAATTGCAGAGATGGTTTTGTAGTTAAACTACTAATTTTTATAAAAATTATAAGGCAAATATTATAAAATTGCTTTATTATAATTATATATTATATGTATATTAGTATAAGTATTTTTATTTTATTTCTATTATGTTTTTTTCATTTTCAGGGTTCAGCTGAAATGGTGATTCCACCCCTGGAAGTAGCACAGGTCAGTAAGAAAATAATAAGCTAGAATAAAATAGTATAGAATATAAATAGGGGAAATGAAAAATGTTGCCATTTTTTGGTCCATAAATCGCCCATAAACGACTCTCATTAGTTCCAAGATGATTCTTGTTAGAGAGGCAGAGCCGGATTTTTAAGAAATTAGTAAATATAAATAATAAATTGTTATTAGTGATCACTAATTATTTTTAGAATTATTTTATCGATGTTTTTTTAAGCTAGATTTTTAAATATTTTGTTTTGAAATAGTAGGACCATGAAAAAGTAGTGTTTCCAAAATAATTAGTGATTTTGCTATGTAATTATTGAGTACTATAAATAATTGTAAGGTGTAAAAAAAGAGGTCCCACAAAGTAATGCGATTGCAAAATTTGCATTAAATGTAAAAATAAATACTAAGGTCTTGATAATTAGATATAAATAGAGAAGTTACGTAATAAATGGTAGGTTCCAAGAGCCCAGAAATATTAATCAGTTTCCAAATAAACTTTAGAGGTTTTAAAATAGCTTGCAAGGTTTTAAATTAGTGACGGAGGTTACAGAATATTTAGGTATGTTTCAAAAAAATATTTGCAACAATCTTGTAATAGCTAGAAAAGTTCCAAATATAGCCAAAGAGGTTTCAAAATATCCCGAAAAGTTTCAAGATATCTAGGGGAGTCCCAAAATAGTCAATGAGATTTCAAAATGTTTTTGGAGATCTCCCTAGATCCTTTAGAAATATTTAGGGTGATCTCAAGATATTTAGGGTCATCTCGAAATATCTAAGAAGGTTTAAAAATAACTAAGGTACTCCCGAAATATCTAGGAAGGTTTTAAAATAGCCAAGAAGGCTTCACATTAACCAGGATTGTTATGAAATAGCCTAAGGTGATCCAAAAATAGTGAAGGTGGCTTTAAAATAACGAGAAATATTTTAAACTAGTTTAAAATTATTCGAGACGTTTCAAAATTACTTGGAAGGTTTCAAAATTAATTGCAAGGATTTAAAATTATTCTAGAGGTTTCAAAATTACTAAAGACGTCTCAAAATACTCAAAATATACAGGAAGGTTCTAAAATTATTAGGGTGGTCCCAAAATCTCAAGGAACGTTTGAAAGTAGCCAGGGAAGTCCTAAAATATATTGAGAAATTCCAAAATAGACAGAAAAATCTCAAATTAAGTAGTGGAGTCTTAAAATAAGTCAATAGATACAAAAATAAATGACGAGGTCTTCAAAACAGGCAGGAAGATCCTAAAATAGCCTGGAAGGTCCTAAAGTAGCTCGGAAAGTCCTGAAATAGCCTGGAAGATTTTAAAGTAACCAGGATATCGGTACTTCAGGTCCTCAAAATAGACAGAAAGGTTCTAAAGTAGCCAAGAAGGTCTCAAAATGGCCAGAAAGGTCCTGAAGTAGCCAGGAAGGTTCTGAAGTAGCCAGGAAGGTCTTAAAAACAGCTTGGAAAGTCCAAAAGTAGCCTGGAAGGTCCTAAAGTAGTCAGAAAGGTCCAAAAGTAGTAAAGGAAGTCTCAAAGTGGTCAGGAAGGTCTTAAAATAGCCAGGAAGGTCTCACAATAGCCAGGAAGATCTCAAAACTAGCCCGGAAGGTCTTGAAACTAGCCATGAAAGTCTTAAAATAGCCTAAAAAGTTTCAAAACTAGCCAAGAAGATCCTAAAGTAGCCTAAGAGGTCCTAAAAGAGTCTGGAAAGGTCCTAAAGTAGCCTGGAAGGTCCTAAAACAGCCAGGAAGGTCCTAAAATATCCAGGAAGGTCCTAAAATATCCAGGAAGGTCCTAAAATAGCCAGGAAGGTCCTAAAATAGCCAGGAAGGTCCTAAAATAGCCAGGAAGGTCCTAAAATAGCCAGGAAGGTCCTAAAATAGCCAGGAAGGTCCTAAAATAGCCAGGAAGGTCCTAAAATAGCCAGGAAGGTCCTAAAATAGCCAGGAAGGTCCTAAAATAGCCAGGAAGGTCCTAAAATAGCCAGGAAGGTCCTAAAATAGCTCGGAACGTACTGAAATAGCCAGTAAGGTCCTAAAATAGCTCGGAACGTACTGAAATAGCCAGTAAGGTCCTAAAATAGCCAGGAAGTTCCTAAAATAGCCAGGAAGGTCCTAAAATAGCCAGGAAGGTCCTAAAATAACGAGGAAGATCTTAAAATAAGTGAAGACGCCCCAATATTAACTATTTGGTTGTAATAAAAAATAGTTATGGACTTGAAATTAATAATTAGGTTTTAGAATACAAATAAATCTTGCAGAGTATATAATAAATATATTTTTTTCGTAACATTTAAAATTTTAAAACTTCAAATTCAAATTTATCATAATTTGAAAAATTTCAGGAATATCCGTTTGTTCTAAAAATGAATTTTTTAATTCCCAAAGTTTTCATATTTATTTAGCAATCTTAAAATTTATATATATACGTATATATATATATATATATATATATATATATATATATATATATTATTAAATAGTATTGTATTCTAATTTCAAAAAACAATCTACTACAATAATATATTTAGCATCATAGAGATAATCAGTCAAATTGTCCCAGTACTATTTTATAAATTTTCACTTTCATCCTCCTTCACTCTATAGCTCCATTATACTCGTATAAACTTATAAATAATATCTAATGTAAAAATTCGTTCTGAATTGCGGTTTCTTTACAGTTTCGGTTTCGGTTTCGGTTTAGGTCGTCTTTGCTCTCTTTGGAATGATTTTTATAATAAAACGACATAATACAATACAATTACCTCTTGTGTGTACGGTATACATGAATTTCTTATCTTTTATTCGCTTTGTATCTGTCTCTCCTCTCTCTATCTATCTATTCAATAAAGATGGTTTATGTTTAAAAAACACGCAATATTAATTCTTAGGCTGGGGTCACATGACGAGGGGTAAAGGAAATATATTAGTCGTCTTAGGTTACACTTACTTACTTACTTGTTACAATTTTAATATAATATATTAATCGTTTTAGGTTAGATTTACTTACTAGATCTGCGGTGATTCGTTAAAATTTTAATATTTAACCATGAGCTTTGTAGAACCAAAAAGTGATTATTGTAGAATTAAAAGTGCTTATTGCAGAATTTGCAAAATTATTTGCGGAATTTGCAAAATTATTTGCGGAATTTGCAGAACTATTTGCGGAATTTGCAGAACCAACTACGGTTCATACAGAACCGATTGTAAAATATGCAAAACCGATCGCAGAATTTACAGATTGATTGCAGAATTAATTATACAATTTGCAAAAATATTTGCGAAATTTGCAAGAATTATTGTGGAATTTGCAGAACTGAATTGCTGCAATTTTGACTGCTAAAATGAGAATTTAAATGCAGAAAGGAGGATTTACATTTCAGAATATAGAATTTAATTGCAGAAACGAGCATTCAATATCAAAATCTAGAATTTAATGGAAGATGATAAAATTTAATGGAACAAGCTAGATTTAATTTAATTTAATGAATTTAATTAGAGAAACTAAAGTTTAATTGTAGATAAAAGAATTTAATTGGAAAATTTAGAATTTAATTAGAGAAGCTATAATTTTATAGGAAAAGCTGGAATTTTATTTGGAGAAGCTGGAATTTAATTAAAGAAGCTAAAATTTGAATGAAGAAGCTACGATTTAAATATAGAATCTACGATTTAAATAAAAAAGCTACGATTCAATTAAAGAAGCTAGAATTTAATTAAAGAAGCTAGGATTCATTTAGAGAAGATAGAATTTAACTGGACAAGCTAGAATTTTATTAAAAAAGCAAGAATAAAATTACAGATACGAAAAATTAATTGCAAAATTTAGAATTTAATTAGAGAAGCTAGAATTTAATTAAAGAAGCTAGAATTTAATTGCAGAAACGAGAATTCAATCTCAAAATATAGAATTTAATGAAAGAACCTATAATTTAATACAACAAGCCAGAATTTAATGGAGCCAACTAGAATTCAATGGTAGAAGCTAGAATTTAATTGGAAAATTTAGAATTTAATTAGAGAAGCTATAATTTTATAGGAAAAGCTGGAATTTTATTTGGAGAAGCTGGAATTTAAATGAAGAAGCTACGATTTAAATATAGAATCTACGATTTAAATAAAAAAGCTACGATTCAATTAAAAAAGCTAGAATTTAATTAAAGAAGCTAGGATTCATTTAGAGAAGATAGAATTTAACTGGACAAGCTAGAATTTTATTAAAAAAGCAAGAATGAAATTACAGATACGAGAAATTAATTGCAAAATTTAGAATTTAATTAGAGAAGCTAGAATTTAATTGCAGAAGCTAGAATTTAATTAAAGAAGCTAGAATTTAATTAAAGAAGCTAGAATTTAATTGCAGAAGCTGGCATTTTATTTGGAGAAGCTAGAATTTAATCGTAGACACAATAATTTAATTGCAAAAGCTAGAATTTTATTTGGAGAAGCTGGCATTTAATTCGTGATGCTGAAATTTTATTGTGAAAGCTAAAATTTATTTGGAGAAGCTAGACTTTTATTACAGAATCTTGAAGCTTATTGTAGAAGCTAGAATTTATTTGGAAAAGCTAGAATTTAATTGCAGAAGTTAGAATTTCATTGCAGGCACGAAAATTTATTTGGAGAAGCTATAATTTATTTGAAGAAGCTAGAATTTAATTGCAGATACTAAAAATAAATTGAAAAACTTAGTTAGAATTTAATTAGTGAAGCTAGAATTTATTTGTAGAAGCTACAATTTATTTGGAGAAGCTAGAATTTTATTTGATACAACTGGAATATAATTCGTGATGCTGAAATTTTATTGCAGAAGTTAAAATTTTATTTGGAGAAGCTGGAATTTAATTCCAGGCACAAGAATTTAATTGCGGAATCTAGTATAATTTGGAGAAGCTAGCATTTAATTGGAAAAGCTCGAATTTAATTAAAGAACCTAGAATTTAATTAAAAAAGCTAGGGTTCAATTAAAGAAGCTAGAATTTAATTGCAGAGGCTAGGGTTTAAATACAGAGGCTGGAATTTAATTGGAAATTGTGAAATTTAATTCGAGATGCTAGAATTTATTTGGAGGAGATAAAATTTATTAAGAAAAAACCATAATTTATTTCGAAAAAACAAGGATTTGTTTAGAAAAACGAGAATTTAATTAAAAAAAATGAGAATTTAATTAAAAAAAAACAAGGATTTAATTAAAAAAATGAGAATTTAATTAAAAAAAACGAGAATTTAATTAAAAAAAAACGAAAATTCAATTTAAAAAAAAAACGAAAATTCAATTTAAAAAAAAAACGAGAAATCAATTTTAACAAAAACGAGGAATTAATTTTAACAAAAACGAAGAATTAATTTAATTAAAAAAAAGAAAATAGAATTCGACAAACAAGGATTAAATAAAAATACCAAAATTGCAAAAAAACAGTAAAATTGTAAAATTTATAAAAAAAATGCAAAACTTAGTGTCAAATTGCAAATTTTGTATTATAACTGCTGAATTTAAAGTGGTAAAACATTTCTGGAATTTAAAAACAAATTCTGTAACCAAATATCATGCAATTTCAACAAGAAAATAAAAATTCATAATACAGGATTAGATACTCATTTATTAGTTTACCAAGTGTATACCTAGCCTTATGATCTAAATCTTCATGACAATAGATCAAGAACACTTGAAAGAAATTTCGCAATCTGATGACGTGTTTTATTATAAACAAAAATTTATATAATAAAAGCGGATTGAATTATTATTGCAATAATAAAAGACAACGCACTCCTTGAACTAAAAAATAGAACGAAATATTTTGCAATTTTGTTCTGCGGTTAGATAAAAAATAGAGGAAGAAATATTACAAGCATGGAAATCATCCTTATGCAAAATCCTGAAATATTTTTGAAAGTTTTGTCACTCCACCGTATATAAATTTTCTCCACCAAGTGGTTTAGTATTGTCAACTAATGTAAATTTAAATTTATTTTGTCAAGGACCCTTACAATAATTTAAATTATTACTCAGATTTAAAACCTAAAACATTTCCCAAACTTTTTTCATCCCTCCACCGTACTTTCAATTCCTCCTGACAGATGTAAATACTCTTATTATTATATTATATGACGGGTCAAAATGTCGCAACAAGGCGATTTGCATAATTCAGTGATATTAATTGCATAATTTCGGAGTTTCGGAGTTTCTTTCCATATTGACGATTATGGTGGAGTGTCTTTTTACTTATAAAAACACATACAAATGCACCGCCATCAAAATTTGTGTCGTCTGGCGGTGGAGGAAGGACTAATATGCCATTTGAATAATTTTCTCGTTGGGGAAAGATGTAGAAAAAAATATATATGTGGCTGAAATTATTGAAGTCTGGGACTGAATATTAAAAATATGTAGTGGAGAGAAAAAGTTGTGTTTTAACCTATATCATTTATCACTCCTCTCTCCTACAATTTTGCACATAGACATACCTATACATCATTCCTTTTAAGTAACACCACTTTGATGTTACATAAAGTTAATTACTTCGAGGGAGAGATTTTAAAGACCATTAACGAGACATATACACATCGCACATTCATCACATATTCATCATCATCATCATCATCATGCGCCGGTGGAGAATTCTGCACGCGATGTAGGATTTTCTCGAAATAAATAGGAGCAATTAAGGACTCGTTTTAATGAAAAATATGCAATTAGAAAGAAATATAGTCGGTAAAAGACTTATGTGTGCTAAAACTATTTAGAGTTAAATTTAATTGAACCTGCTGTACTGGTTTTAGTATTCAAAGTGTGTTTAAAGTTAGTTGTTTGTGCATTTATTTGTGTAACTTTTGAACCGTTTGTCTGAAGTGAATGAAATATTTGGCAAATTTATAGCTAATGGAATTCTTTATGATATTTACTTACATTGTATTGACGTACAGCTACTTGGTATACGCCAAATTTGCAATCATGACACGTGTAAATTTTTTCAGGCCCATATTTTACAATTATTATAACTTCCAAACGGTTTGTCCTAAATGAATGAAATATTCTGCAAATTCATAGCCTATGAAGTACTCTATAATGTATTCTTATATGATATTACCTTACATCAACTCGGTATACTTAAAAAATGCAATATAATCATCCCTAAGCAACACTGACACGTGTAAATTTTTCTGAACCCATTTATTACAACTCCTATAACTTCCAAACTGTTAGTCTTAAATAAATGAAATATTCAGCAAATTTATAGCTAATGAAGTACTTCATAATATGTTCTTACATGATATCACCCTAGACCAACTCGGTATACTTTAAAATTGCAATTTAATTATCCCCAAGCTATCATGACACGTGTGCATTTCTCTGCACTCATTTCTTACAACCCCTATAACTTTCAAACGGTTTGTTTTTAGTGAATGAAATATTCAGCAAATTTATAGACAACAAAGTAGTTTATAATACGTTTTCACATGATATCACCCTACATCAACTCGGTATACCCAAAAATTGCAGTAGAACTCTAATAATCTAAGTCAAGTATGGATGGTTTGTAAACTTTTGTATCATATCTCTTGTAGTAAGAAGCAAAATAGTTATGCATTGATTTGTTTCATCTCTTGTAACTTTTGAACCGTTTGTATAAAGTGTATAAAATATTCAGAAAATTTATAGACAATGACATGAACTTGGTATACTTTAAAATTGCAATACAATCTACCTTAAGCAATCGTGACATCTGTGATTTTTTCTGAACTCATTTATTACAACTCGTATAACTTCCAAACGGTTTGTCTAAAGTGAATGAAATATTCAACAAATTTGTAGACAATAAAGTAGTCTTTAATATATTCTTACATGATATCACCCTACATCAACTCGGTATACTTGGAAATTGCAATATAATCTACCTCAAGCCATCATGACTCGTGTGCATTTCTTTGCACTCATTTCTTACAACTCCTATAACTTCCAAACGGTTTGTTTTAAGTAAATAAAATATTCAGGAAATTTATAGATAATATAGTACTTTATAATGTGTTCTCGCATGAAATCACCCTAGAACAACTCGATAAGCTCTAAAATTGCAATAGAATTCTAATAATCTAAGTCAAGTATGGAATGTTTGTGAACTTTTGTATCATATCTCTTGTAGTAAGAAGCAAAATGATTATGCATTTGTTTGTTTCAACTCTTGTAACTTTTAAACCGTTTGTCTGAAGTGGATGAAATATTTGGCAAATTTATTGCTAATGAAATACTTTATAATCCCTTCTCACATTATATCGATGTACAATTGCCTGGTGTACCCCAAGATGAGAATATAATCATCCCTAATCAATCGTGACACGTGTAAGTCTTTTTGCACTCATTTCTTACAACTTGCATAATTTCCAAACGGTTTGTCTTAAGTGAATGAAATATTTAGCAAATTAATAGACAAAAAAGTGCTCTATAATATGTTTTTACATGATACAACCCTAAATCAACTCGGTATACTTTAAAATTGCAATATAATCATCCCCAAGCAATCATGACACGAGTGAATTTTTCTGAATTCATTTTCTACAACTCGTATAACTTCCAAACGGTTTGTCTGAAGTTAATGAAATATTTAGCAAATTTAAAGCTAATGAGATGCTTTATAACATGTTTTTACATGATATCACCCTATAACAACTCGGTATACCCCAAAATCGCAATAGGAACTCAAACAATCTAAGTCAAGTATGGGTTGTTCATTTGAAACTTATTTGTTGCATGTCATGTAACTTTTAAAATAATTATCTAATATGACAATTTTTTTTACCAATTTGTGATAAAAATATTTATAATATCATAATATTTTTTGTTTACAATTTACTCCAAAAGTAGCCCCTAAATTTTATACTAAACTGCAGTAATTCAAGTCAAGTGTGGATTAAAAGAGTTATAAAATAAATATGAGCAGTTAATGTTTCAGCTGAATAAAAAATATATTAATTGAAAAAACTAGTAATTTAGTAAGTCAATAGTAATTTACTATTTATATGGCCAAAATATCCTCATTACAAATTATTTCTTATGTCAGGCAACGTAATCAAGTCTAAAATTTCTGTTTTCTTCAAAAATTTCTGTTTTCAAAAATATTTTTGACCAAATGAACAGCGATAGTAAAAACCAAGACAATTTAACTATTTCATGCAAACAAAAGTTAAGAATTCAACAAATTTCCATCTTCATCTTCCTTATGTCTTGAGAAAACAATTGTCCGTTGTTTAAGCCTTTAAAAGTCTTGTCGAGTCATTTTAAACGCCTTTTGTCTTCAAGTTGTAAAATTAATAACGCTATGTACAGATATTTGTGTTAATAAGGCAGCTGGTAATAAATATTCATTATTTAGGCACAAAATTTTATTTGTCGCTATTTTTGTACCAATGTAATTTTAAAAAATTAAGGCCATTATTTTTGACAAACTTTTTCAACTGCTCGGTACATCAAGCAGTTAGGCTCACATACACACAAAATAGCCGAGAATGTCCCAAAATGGTCAGTGAGATCGGGAAAGTTTCGAAAAGGGTCTGGGAGGTTTTAAGATAGTCAAGAAGGTTTGAAAATTGCAAGGAAGGTTTCAAATATGTCGGAAAGCTTTCGAAATGATCAATAAGGTCTCAAAATAGACAAAAAGGTTTCATAATAGTCAGGGTAGTCCCAAAATGTCTAAATTATCATTGCTGATATTGCTCTCTGTCTATCTCTTTATATCAGTCTATATATATATATATATATATATATATATATATATATATATATATTAATTGTTTAATATGAACAAAACAGCACTCAGATTTGTTTAACACAACTTTATTTTATGATTACAGATGTTTCGAGACCATGGTGTGTCTCATCTTCAGTGTAATTTCAAAAACAGTTACTTATATACTACACATTCTTTAATAATTTATTTAAATTTCATTTAATTTTTGGTATACAAAAAAACACCAACTATTCCTTGCAATGCTTGACACAGTACTAAAGAAACATATAACACTTACAGAAATATTCTAAACAAATTTGAAGTACTCATCTAGATGGAGACAGAGAGGGTATCATTATAATGTAAACAAAAGGAGTGCTGTCGCATACAAAAATCGATAAAAAGAAAAAAACCAATTAATTTATTGAAAAGAATAAGATAAATGAAAAAATTTATAAATTATTAATGATGTTTATATAAGTGTCATAAATCTAAGAACCGACACAAATATTTTACATGACACTTATATAAACATCATTAATAATTTATAAATTTTTTCATTTATCTTATTCTTTTCAATAAATTAATTGGTTTTTTTATTTTTATCGATTTTTGTATGCGACAGCACTCCTTTTGTTTACATTATAATGATACCCTCTCTGTCTCCATCTAGATGAGTACTTCAAATTTGTTTAGAATATTTCTGTAAGTGTTATATGTTTCTTTAGTACTGTGTCAAGCATTGCAAGGAATAGTTGGTGTTTTTTTGTATACCAAAAATTAAATGAAATTTAAATAAATTATTAAAGAATGTGTAGTATATAAGTAACTGTTTTTGAAATTACACTGAAGATGAGACACACCATGGTCTCGAAACGTCTGTAATCATAAAATAAAGTTGTGTTAAACAAATCTGAGTGCTGTTTTGTTCATATTAAACAATTAATATTCGTTCCACTCATATCATAAAATTCTATATATATATATATATATATATATATATATATATATATATATATGTCTATATATAACATGTCTACATATCAGCTCTCTGTCTAAGTTAATGATTGTTATTCATTATTCGTTTATTGTTTATTACCGCAGACGGTTATTAATTGCATGAGAAGAAAGTGCATTTGAAAAAGCACTGCACGGCAGATGCACTTTTAAAAGCATTCTGTAAACACACACACATACCTATATTAAAATATTTACATTTTTTATTTTTTTGTTTATATTGTTTATATTGGTATTGTTGCGTTATTTATTAAACTGAATTAAATAATTTCATCTGCCAAACATATACTGTTGACTGTATATCATACTATTCTAATTTCTGGCACGTATCAGCTGCTTTTTGGTAGACATTACATTTTTCTTATATATTATATTCTAATATTGTCTAGGCTCATAATATCAGCTACATTCAAATTTCAAGCGAATTGACATTTCTAGCAGACGACAGTTCAAATGTTTTCAATAATAAGTGGTTTGGTAATTTTTGCCATTCATTTCTACAATATTACTATAGGTTTATTGTTTATTAAATCTTAAAAATTTCCTTTGACAAACTTTAGAAAGATTTATCAAAATTAGAGTAACCGTTTAGGAGTAGTATCAATTCATACACTGGTACAGAAGAATTATATATATATATATATATATATATATATATATATATATCAAAAACTGCGGTAGAACATTATTATAACTTTTCTACACTCTTCAAGATAGATTTTTATACGATCAAATACGTGTTTCCGATCACCTTCGAATATTTTTGACGTCAACACAAAACGCGGAGTGATTACGCAAAATTAATAATTAGAGTTATGAAAGTATTGATATCGAGAATGCGTAATAGCCGCATGATCAGTAAAGTGTGATTGACGGATATACTCGTCATGGAAAATTGCAAGAATTTTTTGTTCCGACGAGTATACTCGTTATAGTGATAAATATTTAAATTTCTACATATTAAAGGTTTCAATAATAAACTAACTGTGGTTGACGATTATACACGTCATGAAGAAGTGGCAAAATATAGCCCATTTACGAGTATACTCCATTAACTAATGGCAAATTAAATTTGCACGTATGTGTATATTCATTTTTTATCAGTAAAGTTTGAATAGCGGATATATTCGTCATGGAAATTTTGCAGAATTTTTTGTTTCGGCGAGCATACTCGTCATAGTGATAAATATTTAAATTTCTACATATTAAAGGTTTCATTAATAAACTAACATTGATTGACTATTATACACGTCATGAAGAAGTGGGAAAATTTTGTACTTTACGAGTATGCTTCAGTACCCATTGACAATTTGAATTTGCTCGTGTGTGTATATTCATTTTTAATCAGTAAAGTGTGAATGGCGGATATACTCGTCATGGAAAATTGGAAGAATTTCTTGTTTTGAGTATACTCGTCACAGAGATAAATATTTAAATTTCTGCATATTAAAGGTTTCATTAACAAATTAACTGTGATTGACGATTATACACGTCACGAAGAAGTGGTAAAATTTTGTGCATTGATGAGTATACTCCAGTAACTATTGGCAAATTAAATTTTTACATATGTATATTCATTTTTGATCATTAAAGTATGAATATCTGATATACTCGTCATGGATAATTGGTAGATTGGTAGTTCGACGAGTATACTCGTCACAGTGATAAATATTTAAATTTCTATATATTGAAGATTTTAATAATAAATACGCGTAAAATATTGTGCGTTGATAAGTATATTCCAGTAACGATTAACAAGTTAAATTTGCACATAGGTGTATATTCATTTTTAATCAGTAAAGTGAATGACGGATATACTCGTCATCGCAAATTGGAAGAATTTTTGTTTCGACGAGTATATAGTACATATATAGAGTATATATATATAGTCATAGTGACTATTGAATATTTAAATTTCAACGTAATTATTTTTGACAAGTTATCTGCAATTGACGAATATACTCGTCATGGAGAAGTGGAGGTATTGATAAATCTAAAGAGAGAGCCTTAACATGGTCTATTTCTTGATACCAGCTGAAGCAGCAGCATCCAGTGTGTGTGAA
Source organism: Ctenocephalides felis (assembly GCF_003426905.1). Classification (NCBI taxonomy): domain Eukaryota; kingdom Metazoa; phylum Arthropoda; class Insecta; order Siphonaptera; family Pulicidae; genus Ctenocephalides; species Ctenocephalides felis. Next base: position 38,003,644 of record NW_020539726.1, on the reverse strand, counting down.
TGCATATAGAAAATGTTTCGGGTGGCGCAGCGATTTAAAGTTTAGATTAGCTGGCAATTCCGAGGTTGTTCGCTTGTTATCCTCCACCGCTCCACCAATGCTCCACCGTGGGTATTTTCAACCCCCCACCGTTCCGATATCTTGATTCAAGTTCTGGACGAACTTTATCAACATACATAGAGGATTGTGTTATATGGCAACACTATTCTAAATCAAGACAAGTATACTTTAATATTTTTTCCAGAATTTAATAATTTATCAATAACCATATTTATCCTATGTATAATCTTGGCAGCCTATTACTCGCAGTGTCTAAATCGTTACCATCGGGCAACACTAACCCAATTTTTTTTCAGCAATAGTACATATTTCATAAATGCATTTCTAAGACTGTCGTTGTCATTTATGCAAAATTCTGGGTGCGAAACTGCAACTAAACTAACCCGTTTGCAGCAATATATATTTCATTCATACAAAATCGGGACGTGAGCAAGGAACTAGGATAATGCCTAATAGACTGGGAGCTGATGGAAAAATAAAATAATAGAAATTAAATTATAGAAAAATCGTATTGGAATAATTAAATCCTGAATGTTATTTATTAGGTATATTGTTTATATTTCAGGAATTTTATGCAACTTGCCAAAAGGAAAAATGACACTCACAGCTATTTATTTTATACAGTAAATAGCCTCAAAATATTTTACAACAATTTGACATTTCTGAATATATATTTATTTTCAAAAATTATATTTTCAAAAATTTTATTCTCAATGCCGATGATCCCAGCTTTTTGGGCATAACGAGTGTACTTGTTCAGTACACAAAATTGTGCCACTTTTTCATGACGTGTATATACGTCAATCATAGTTGGGACAATTTTTTTCCTAATTAAAACCCATAATTTGATTAATATGTCAAAAAAATGTCAAGTTTTTTGATTTTTAAGATTTTATTGATATATTTTGAAAATGTCTTAATTTTATTGAAGTTTTTGTATTTTATTGACAAGGGTCATTCACAAGATTTATTTCAAAATGATTTTTAGTGATAAATTTTATGAAATTTGTAATTCTGTTAAAAAATTTCGAAAAATACTTAATTTTTTTAGATAATTTCTGATTTGTGAAAAAAAATCGAAGAGATCTTGATTTTATTAAGAAAATAAAAAAAATGCTTGATTTTATTGATAAATTTTGGAAAATATATGATGTTTTTGGAAAATTTATAAAAATTTGTGACTTTTTTGATAAATTCCTTGAGAAAAATAAAAAAATGTTCTTTTTTGAACATTTTTGTTCAAATTCATGATTTTATTGATACATTTTGAAAATTTTGATTAGTTACACAAAATCAACAACTCAATTAAAATCTATAATTTTTTGAAAAATTGCAAAAAATTAATAATTTTCCCTTAAAAATTACAAAAATAATAGTTACAAATTTAAAGAAAATGAGACTTAATATACATGTTTTACAACAATAAACAAAATGATTTTTTTTCTTCAAAAAAATCAAAAAATGGTAAGTTTTTCAAAGTTTTGAGCAAATCTTTGACATTATTGATACATCTTGAAAATATTGGTAAATTCCGCAAAATTAAATTCCAAACTTTTAAAAATTCGCAAAAAATTAATTTATTCTCAAAAAATACAGAAAAAATTATGGTTTTTGCAAATTTTAAAGGAAAATGAGAACTTTTTTATAAATTTTTTACAAGATTTAAAAAAAAAAACATTTTTGCCTTGACAAAAAATAAAAAAATTGGTATATATTTATAAAATTGTATAAAATATTCAAAATTTCTCGAAAATTTAGAAAAATACATATTTTTTGATTACTTACAAAAAATTTATGATTTATAAAGAATAATGGAAAACTTTTTGATTTTATTAATAAATTTTGAAAAATGTAGGATGCTTTTGGCAAATTTTTGAAAATGTATAACTTTTTTATTAAATCCCTTGAGAAAGATAAAAAAGTGATCTTTTTTTCGAAATCTATGAATTTATTATGTTGCACAAAATTCATAAATGGAAAAGTTGCAAAAAATTGATTTATTTTCAAAAATTCTCGAAAATCACGAAAAATACACTATACACAATTGATAATTTTTTTGGTGAATTTTGATGCCAGAAAAAAATTTAAAAAAATCTATAATTTAGTAATAAAATTTATCATTAAATTTTTAAAAATATTTTTAAATTAAAAAATCTGGATATTTTTTTATACATTTTTCAAAATGCGTATTTGTTTTTTCAAAATCTATAATTTCATTCATGAATTTTGAGTCATCTGTTTTTCTTTATATAAATTTTGATAGATTCTTGGTTTTATTGATGCATTTTGAAAAAATTGGTAAATTGCAAAAAATATACAAATTAGTTTATTGACAGATTTTGGAAAATTTGTAAATTTTTAAAATAATTGCTAAAAAATTATAGATTTTTTTGATAAGTAAAAAGACATAAAAATGTAATTTGTTTAATAAATTAATTATTATTGGTAAAATTATGAGTTCTGTAAAAATTACAAAAAATGATAATTGAAATTTTTTTAAAAGAGACTTTTTATCTACATTTTTTACAAGAATAAAAAAAATCATATATTCTTTGAAAAAAATTTGATAATAGTAAATTTTTCAAAATTTTGAGCAAATCCTTGACGTAATTGATGCATTCTGAAAATTATATGAAGTTATTCATATTTACATCAAATATAAAATCTCTAAATATTTTTTACCCAAAATTTTTCTAAATTTTGAATTTATTTTTACGAAATTTATATCATCCACAAAAAAAAACAATTTAAAGGACCGATTCTGCCGCATACATTACCCTACTGAATCATACTGAGTACTATCGATATGTAATGCCATTTGCCGTGCATTCAGGTGCTTTACACATAAACTGCAACGTCACTCGTATGTTATGAAACTGAGTCAGAAAGACCCTGTTATCTAACATCGTTTTTTTGACATTTGTGCGATTTCTAGGTTAGGTTTTCTATCTGATCTGGGAAATACGCCTGACTGCACAGTAACCACATAGCTTTGGTCAATATTTAGTATGGAAATTTCTTCATAACATGGTCTTGCCATAACATTGGTCCATAAATCTATAAAATTTTTCACATTTCTGCACATCATTCCTTATAAAAATTTTAATATAAATTGAGGATGCTTTCTAATTGTTCTGAATCTTATCAGCTCCCTGTCTAAATGAGATCTCTACGTATACTTAGGTTTGGATGGCAACAATTTGGAACATTTCCAAAGCAATACAGAGTGTCATACATTTGCACCATCTACCACTTTACCACCAGACTTGGTAGGACAAGAAATTCAGCAAATCGTAATAATAAAAAAAAATATTACTTAAAATGAAGCAACAAAATTTGTACTTCAGAAAATTTGGAAGAACTTTTACATGTTGTTACTCCAAGATGAAAATAGTAATAAAATGGAATTAATATTTTAATATTAATTTTATATTTAGTTTTAATTTTTTAACATCCCGTAGGGTAGTTATAGTAATGGGCCGAAAATCGAAAATAAAATTTTTTGCATTTCTCGACGTTTTGAAGGTTTCTGAACATTTTTAAGGCGTACCTCAGAAACTAAAGGGATGTGTGTGTGTGTTTTGTACCACCGCATACTTTCGTTCACGTTTTCGGGCGCACGGATCAACCGATTTGAATGATTCAAAGAACATTCGATTTCTATTGATAGGGAGATGTGCTGACTAGTCTTTGGCAAAGGCAGGTCCAGCCGTTACGGAGATATGGAGCAAAGAGTGCAGAAAATATAAATCGAGATTTTGAGAGAACGGATCATCCGATTTGTATGATCCAAAAAACATTCTATTGATGGGGAGAAGTGGTGATTAGTTTTTGATAAAGACAGATCTCGCCATTTCGAAGATACAGAGCTAAATGTGCAGAAAATGGCATTTTTTGAGTAAACTAAGCATCCGACTTGAATGACTCAACAATCTTTCTGCTTGTATTGAAAAAAACAATTGCTTTTGAGGATAGATAATCAATACATCTTTTTTTATTTTCCATAAAATATTTTTGTAATTTTGGATTAAAATTTCAAAAAATTACCCAGGCTAAGCACAGTCTAAGCGCCACTCTGGTACAAATGTTAACCCAATTGCGTTTAGACTGTTTATGTATGAAGCACTTTTCCAATTTTGTGAAAACGAAAACTATTGAAAAATGTGAAAATGCCGCCAAGCAAAGTACAGTATAAGTGAAAATGTCGCACAGAATTATTTGCAAATGCGTTTAGACTGTGACTATACGGGAACACTTTTTCAATTTTGTGTAAATTTGGCAACTATTTTTTTTTGTAATTGAATTCGAAATGAAATGGCGATTGTTATTGTTCTAAAGATAAATTGTTTGATTCATGATTCACATTTGATTTGCTCAGATATAACAATAAGATAGCAGAAATAATGAAAGTTACAGTATTTGTAATAATATATTTGAAAACGTTTAAAATTTCTCGAATATTTCATTACGGTACGGAAAGTTCCAGCAATTTGCCTTAAGGCACGATGCCATACAGCACTATTTTTTATGATTTTGTGATCAGGAAGAAAAATGTAGATCACGTATTTTTTTATATATCACACTTGATTAATTTTTTATGAACAATCAACATGTCCAACGATAAAAAGTTTCACTTTCTAAGCTTTTATTCATTCATCCGATCGTATAATTGTTGTTAAATAATTATTTGCATATATATATATATATATATATATATATATATATATATTTAGTTAACAATATTTATATTGTATAATATCAAGTGTTACTTTGACACTAAATTTAGGTGTGAAAATATCAATTTGTCGACACTTTTAGTTGTCGTTTAGGTATTGAGTAATGTTTAAAAAATTCTGATGTTTCTTTTCAAAATTCAAATAATAAATGTCATCTTTAGCTACAATAATATATGTCAAACTATTAAAAGTATTTGAAGCAATATTTTTAATTAAATAAATTGGTTAGAATTTGCAGTTTACAAGTTTATATAAAATTCGTAATAATTTTCAATATGTAAAGTTGTTCCAAGATTTTTCATATTACTTGTTACGTAAGTTGCATTTTTGGATTTATGGATTATTAAATATAACAAAACTTTAAGACTCCACCATTACTTCGTTGAAAATAAAATAAAAATCACATATTAAATATTATACTTAGTATAAAGATTTGACAGATTTTATTTTAAGTACATTTAATTTCTCATTTTTAGGAAAAATTTCTATGCATTTGCCATTGTCATTTCCCACAAAATTGTTATTTGAAGCTACATTTATTTTTATTTTTATCCATAAAATATAATGTCTTTACAAAAAATGAGGCAAAAAAGAGATTTAAGAAAGAATAATATAGGAAAAGTCGTGAAAAAATCTTTATTCGACCACATTAATTTTAATCGCACGTAAGTAATTGCATTTTAACGAAAAGATGAAACTAGTGGGGTATGGCATCGTGCCTTAAGGCAAATTGCTGGAACTTCCAGTACTGTAATGAAATATTCGAGAAATTTTAAACGTTTTCAAATATATTATCACAAATACTAATGTAACTTTCATTATTTTTGCTATCTATCTATTGTTATATCTGAGCAAATCAAATGTAAATCATAAATCAATTTATCTCTTAACAATCGTCATTTCATTTCAATTTAAAAAAAAAATAGTTGTCCAATCAATTTTACATAAAATTGAAAAAGTGCCCCCGTATAGTCACAGTCTAAACGCATTTGCAAATAATTCTGTGCGACATTTTCACTTATACTGTGCTTAACCCGGCGGCATTTTCACATTTTTCAATAGTTTTTCACAAAATTAGAAAAGTGCTTCATACATAAACAGTCTAAACGCACTCGGGTATACATTTGTACCAGAGCGGCCCTTAGACAGTGCTTAGCCTGGGTAATTTTTTAAATTTTTAATCCAAAATTACAAAAATATTTTATGGAAAATAAAATAAGATGTAATAATTTTCCATTTATCCTCAAAAGCAATTGTTTTGTCAATACAAGCAGAAAGTTTGTTAGATCATTCAAATTGGACGCTTAGTTCACTGAAAAACTGCCATTTTTTGTACATTCAGCTTGGTATCTCCAAAACGGCTGCACCTGCTTTTGTCAAAAACTAATCACCATTTCTCCCCATTATTACAAATAGAATGTTTTTTAGATCATTCAAATCCGATACTCGGTTCTATCAAAAACTCGATTTGTATTTTCTGCACTTTTTGCTCCGTATCTTCGTAACGACTGGACCTGCTTCTGCCAAAAACTAATCAGCACATCTACCTATCAATAAGGATCGAATATTATTTGAACCATCGAAATAGAATAATTTGTTATCTCAAAAACTCGGTATTTTCTGCATTATTTGCTCCCCATCTCTAAAACAGCTAGTCCTGCTTTTGCCAAAACTAATCGGCACATCTAAAATGTTCAGAAACCTCTGAAACGTGAAGATATTTATAAATTTTCAATTTTGATTTTTGGACGATTGCAAAAACTACGGGAAGTTATAAATGGGCTCACTTACACACACACACACACACACACAAACATTTGCCAAAATTCGGTCTCAATCAATTCAGAATGAAATTGAAGAAATTCTCAATGAATTCAGAAAACACAAAATTACCAATTTGTATTTTCGTAAAAACAAACTTATTCTTCATGAACTTTTATTAATACCGCAAAAAACACAACTCACAAACATCAGTACAAATTTCCCAATAATCCTTTCCCTCCACCGCCGGTGGAGCAGTAACATATCTCCGGCCGTGTCTCCTGAAGCGTGACAAGGAGCGCCGAGATAAAAATTTATCTCCGTGAATTTTATTACCCATTTGCCTCCTTTTTTCACCCACTGCCACTTCAACTACGCTACTGATCTTCGCCTACTTATGAGAGAATAATATAATCCCACTTCTGGAATCGTCTGATACATTCGATAAAACAGAGAAAAAATGAAAAATGGAAAATATTTTGTTTTACGGTGGAGCAATGGGAAAAGTTGATGCGAGGGAATAAATGATTGGAGGAAAATATTTGTATGGAAAATACATTTGTAGATTGAATCATTTGTAGATCAGTAAAAATCGTAAACTAGTGGTGCATGGTATCGTGTCTTAAGGCAAATTGCTGGAACTTTCCATACCGCATTTAAGCATTCGAAGGATAAAAATAATCGGTGAACAAAAATGTCTATGAATGAATATTATAAAAACTAAAATTTTCATTATTTGTTCCTTGTCGACAAAATGTGAAAACTGATTAGATTAGACGACGTTGTTTATATTTGTTTGAATGAAATATGTTTATAAACAAAATCTAATTATTGCTAGAATGAACATATTTTATTTCAGATGCATCAATTTTTCGTTCGCAAAATATATGCACTGATTTAACAATTTTGAATAGTTCCTGCAGTATCGACTATACAAACATAAGTATTAAAAAAAAAAAATAAAAAATATAGAAAAAAGACGAGCCAACCAACTCAGCTATAACGACATGCTTACGCTCAACGCCTATACCAAAAACTAATCAGTACGTCTCCACATCAATACGAATCGAATGTTTTTTTTATTCATTCAATTCGACCGATTTGTTCTCCCAGAACCTGCCATTATTTGCTCCGTATCTTCGAAATGCTGGAACTACTTATACCAAAAACGAATCAGTACGTCTCCACATCAATACCTATCGAATGTTTTTTTAATCATTCATATCGGTTGATCCGTGTGCACGAAATCGTGGACAAAAAATTGTATCCAAACATACATACATACTACACACATACATCTCTCAAAAACTCGATTTCTAATGACAAAGTGGTAAGAAACCTCTGAAACGTAAAGATATGCAAAAATATTCATTTAAATAAAAAAATATAAAACAAAAAAATGCATATCTTTCAAACATTTTGGAATACCTCAGAAAAAAGGATGCGTGCGCATGCATGTATGTATGTATGTGTGGATACAATTTTCTATCAATCATGATTTTACAATCATTAACTTTCCGTAGGGTAAGTTATAGTAATGAGCCGAAAATCGAAAATGAAAATTTTTGTATATCTTGACGTTTCAAAGGTTGCTGTCTACTTATTAATGTACGTCTTATTTACTAACACGATGTTAACAAATCGATGTCAAACAATTAACCATTAACCTTGTTCCATACCAAAATATAAGTATTCTATTTACCATCTTAACAACTTGGAGTGATTTTTACCATCTAAGTCTAATTTTACCACACCCACACATCTCTTCAAAAATTAAAACGACAAGAACGCGAAATATTTCGTAAGTGCCAAAAAAAATCTAAATAAAATTTCTAAATTTCACGGACATGTTTGCGAATGCATTAACATGGAATTTATAAGAAAATGTAAAAAATCATTGTAATTAATAAAAGTAATAAAACTTACATAGCAATTTTTTTTAACTTCCCGTTATAATAATGGGCCGAAAATCGAAAATGCAAATTTTTGCCATTCTCGACGTTTTAAAGGTTTCTGAACATTTTTAAAGGGCATACCTCAGAAACTAAATGGATGTGTGTGTGTGTGAGTAAAGTTGTAGAACATTGATTTGGCTTTGAGATATTTTTGTCAAATTATTTTTAAGTCATTAACATTTTTAAAATTTATTTGTAATGAAGTAAAAGTTCTTGAATAAAGTTTTGCAGATTTAAAAAAGGAGAGTGATGTGGCAACACGAGTTGGTCAAGAATTTTGAGTTTGCTGCGAGGTGTTTTTGTCATTTTTTTATGTATTAGAAATTTAAATAAATATTTTGGAATGTTATAGTAAAACTTCATTGAAAAATGATCGCATTAAAAAGGGGGGAGTGATGTGGTAACACAAGTTCAAGAATTTCGAGTTTGTTTTGAGATGTTTTTGTCAAATCATTTTATATACATTAGAAATTTAATATTTTGAATTATTACAGGAAAACGTTTTTCAATAAAGTTGCAACTTGAAAAAAAGGGTGTGATGTGGCAAAACGAGTTGGTCAAGAATTTCGAGTTTGCTTTGAGATTTTTTTCTGAAATCATTTTTGTCACTAATTATTTTGAAACATATAATAGAAAATTTGCAGTCGTAAGTAAAATTCATATAACTGTTTTATAATAATTAACTTCCCGTATGGTAGTTATAGTAATGGGCCGAAAATCAAAAATGAAAATTGTTGCATTTCTTGACGTTTTAAAGGTTTCTGAACATTTTTAAAGGGCATACCTCAGAAACTAAATGGATGTGTGTGTGTGTTTTCTGTGTGTGTATGTGTTTTGTCTCCTATTGATTGGGAGAAGAGGTGATTAGTTTTTGGCAAAGACAGGTCCCGCCATTTCGAAGATACAGAGTTAAATTTGCAAAAAATGGCAGTTCTTGAGTGAACTAAGCGTCCGATTTGAATGATTCAATACACTTTCTGCTTGTATTGATAAAACAATTGCTTTTGAGGATAAAAAATTATTAAATCTATTTTTATTATCCATAAAATATTTTTGTGATTTTGGATTAAAAATTCAAAAAATTACCCAGCCTAAGCGCAGTCTAAGCGTCACTCTGGTACAAATGTTTACCCAAGTGCGTTTAGACTGTTTATGTACTGGAGCACTTTTCCAATTTTTCCGTGAAAACTATTGAAAAACGTGAAAATGTCGCCAAGCTAAGCACAGTATAAGTGAAAATGTCGCACAGAATTATTTGCAAATGCTTTTAGACTGTGACTATACGGGAGCACTTTTTCAGTTTTGTGTAAATTAGGCAACTATTTTTTTTTTTTTGAAATTGGATTCGAAATAAAATGACGATTGTTAATGTTCTGGAGATAAATTGATTTATTTATTATTTACATTTGATTTGCTCAGATATAACAAGATGGCAAAAATAATGAAAGTTACAGTATTTGTAATAATACATTTGAAAACGTTTAAAATTTATCGAATGTTTCTTCACGGTACGGGAAGTTCCAGCGATTTGCATTTAGACACGATGCCATACACCACTAGTTTTGGGTTTAGATCAATTTTAATTGTTTGCCTAAGAAATTTTGGTTTGAAATCTAAAAACCGAAGAGAAAACCATTACAAATGCTTTTTTCTAAGTCATTACGTATTCATATTGCAAACTTAGTTTGAATAAAAATTAGCACGGATTGAAAATTGTGAATAAAAATAATTAGATATGGTTATGCATATATATATATATATATATATATATATATATATATATATATATATATATATATATATATTTATAGATATGTATGTGATCTATGTGCATTTGGACATTCCAAAATCTGATTTCTTATTTAGAGTCTCATTAGAATGTTCTGTGCGTAATGCGCAAAGTAAATAACTTTCATCTAAAATTTAAAGAGAAGCCGTTTCATTCACATACTAATACTTCTGAATATATATATATATATATATACATATATATATATATATATATATATATATATATATATAAATATATATATATATATACACATTAAGTTTTACTCTAGACTTTTATGCCATAGTAAATTAGATAAAATTTTCTATATTTTGTCATATTTACAATCGATCATATACTCAGTAAATATTTAATAAAATTAACTTTAAACTAGCTGTAAGTGGAATTCTGTCTTAAGGCAATTAAGGCATTGCTGGAACTTCCCGTACCAAAAATTATTATTTTTTTAAAAACGATTAACATTTTTGAAAAAAATTTACTTTGAAAATATAAGATTTTTGAGAAACTATTAATTGGACAAAAAATTACTTTTTTTGAAATTTTTTTTTTTGAAAAAAAATTTTTTTTAATTTTTTTTTTGAAAAAAAATTTTTTTCTTTATTTTGACATATTGTGGAAGATCTGAACTTTTTTTTCAAAGCAATCGTACTGCTTTAACTGCATAGGGACAAAATATAAAGCGCGTAAGCGCCGCGTCGCTGTCTAACGCATAAGCATTGGTACGGAACCCATAGGAATGTTAACAAAATGTATACTGATTGTTAAAATCTCTATAAAATATCTGATAATTTGATGTGCATATGTCTAATGTCTAATGATCATTTTTGACCGCCAAATGGCATTTTTTTTTTACTTTTTTTATTAGATCACCGAAACCGTTAGACCTGTCTTCATAAAAAATTGACTAATTCTTCATCTTGTCAATACAAGTAAAATGTTTTTTGAATTATTCAAATCGAACACTCCGTTCTCTTAAAAACTGAGTTACCGTTTTCGGCTTTTTTTGCCCCGTATCTTTGGAACGGCTAGACCTGCCTTCGCCAAAAACTAATCAGCACGTCTCCTTATCAATACAAATCGAATGTTTTTTGAATTATTCAAATCGGTTGATCCGTGTTCCCAAAATCGTCGACGAAAATTTGTATCCGCACATACATACACATACGTACATACATACATACACATACACACACACACATACATCCATTTTTTCTAAGGTATGCCAAAATGTTCAGAAACCTCTGAAACGTAAAGATATATACAAATTTTCATTTTCGATTTTTTTGCGATTACTATAACTTGCCCTACGGGAAGTTAATAAGCTTTAAATAATTAGTGTTTGAAAACGCTATAATGTGGAACATTTTTGCAGTTTTTCAAGATTTTTGAGTAAATATAAATATATTTAAAAAATAAAAACTTTTTTACTCAAAATTTAATTAGTATTTTTTTTTTCAAAAATTAATTAAGGTATTTATTTAATTTAGTCAGGTATTCTGGTAGAAAAAATTATTGTCAAAAACAAAAATTACTGGCAATTACTAGCACAATTATTAGCTCCGGACCACTGGTCCTCCATTGGCCTACTTATATCGTAAGCCTAGTTTTTGTTCAACACATTTATTAACTGATATTGTGAACAAATAAAATGTAAATTATAAATCAATTGAACTCAAAATTTCGGATAATAATAATAATTTGAAATATTTGCTTATATTTTTTTTATTCTATAAAATCGAAAAATTGCTCTGGTACAGTCATAGTCTAAACGCACCTGCGAATAATTTTGTGCGATATTTTTACTTAGACTGTGCTTTTATAGGCGGCATTTTCACATCTTTCAACAGTTTTCACAAAATTCGAAAAGTGCTCCTGAGCAGAAACAGTCTAAACGCACTTGCAAAAACATTTGTACCAGGTTGTTACTTAGACTGTGCTTAGATTGGATGTTTTTTAATAGAAATCGAATGTTTTATGGATAATTCAAATCGTTTGATCTTATAATGACACATTCTTTACCGAAAAATATTTTTCTTCAAAAGTTAGAAATTTTCTTCAAAAAATAGAAATTTTCTTTAAAAGGGAGAAATTTTCTTCAAAAGTTAGAATTTTTTTTCAGAAATTTAAAACTTACTTTAGAGGTTATAAATTTTCTTTAAAAATTAGAAATTTTTATTAAAAGTTAGAAACCTACTTTAAAGAAGTTCTAATAGACATGCAATTTTCAAAAATGTGATAAATTAGAATGCAATAATTTTAGAATTCTAGAGCCTCTCCCCGTGGAAATAAGAGATAAGCAAAGGACCTGAACTGGACATACCCATACAAAAGACTTAGTCTGGGATGGCTAAATTGCTATACAAAATACAAAAAACAAAAATCAAACACATACATACATTTTTTCTGAGGTGCTTAGTCAGGATGAATCTTTATTCAATCACACACAACGTGTTTCCGATCACCTTCGAATATTTTCAGAAACCTGTGAAACGTAAAGATAATCAAAAATGTTCAACTTTGGACGATTCGAATAATTGAGTTCTGAACGTATTAAAATGTTTTTATTACTAAAGATAATCTTAAATTATCTTTCTTCGAAACCCGTAGTGTTGTAATAATCGATTGATATTTAGATCGATGTTTGAATCGATTATTTTATTTTATGTACTGTGAAAATGCAATATCGATATTGCATGTGCTTTCATAATATCGATTAAAAAGTTTGCTTCAGATTAAATCATTAATGTTGAAATATTATGTCTATTGTATATATATATATATATATATATATATATATATATATATATATATATATACCTTAGTATAATTATTTCAATGTTGACTTTGAGTAGGCAAACATCGTTTCAAATCCTACATACGAACACTCTTATTTTCTTTTCGTTTTTTTCTCAGAAGTTCCGTAACATTTGAAGAAAACAAACAGAAAACAATTTAAAAATCAATTAGAACGTTTTGTAGAAAATAAATAGAAAGACTTACACCTACTTGTTTTTAGAAAAATTGCATAAGACTTCTCCTTGGAGAAAGTTACGAGATATGAAATATATATATATATGTATATGTATATATATATATATATATATATATATATATATATATATAATATTTGATACCATTTTTTATCCTTATTGTATCTGAATTAACAAATGCAATTCAAAGATTAATTATAATGTTTTGTTTTCTAACTGTCAAAATTATTCGAATTTTTTTATATTTTGATATTTCTTACACGAACTGAAATTTCTGATATTGTCTATAACCTAAGTTGTATATGAGTGCACAATGTGAACAATTCCCAAGGCTCTGAAGGTAATTCCAAGGCTCTGAAAGCAATTCTAAGTTTTCGGGAGCAATTCCAAAACTTTGGGAGGAATTCCAATACTTTGGGAGGAATTCCAAGGCTCTGAGAGCAATTCCAAGGCTCTGAGAGCGATTCCAAGGCTCAGGAAGCAATCTCAAGGCTAAAAGCGTCATCCCAAGGGCAATTCCTAGGCTCGGAGGACAATTCCTAGGCTCGGAGGACAATTCCTAGGCTCGGAGGACAATTCCTAGGCTTGGAGGACAATTCCTAGGCTCGGAGGACAATTCCTAGGCTCGGAGGACAATTCCTAGGCTCGGAGAGCGATCCCAAGGCTCTGAGAGCGATCCCAAGGCCCTGAGAGCGATCCCAAGCTCTGAGAGCGATCCCAAGGCCCTGAGAGCGATCCCAAGACCCTGAGAGCGATTCCAAGGCTCAGGAAGCAATCTCAAGGCTAAAAGCGCCATCCCAAGGGCAATTCCTAGGCTCGGAGGACAATTCCTAGGCTCGGAGGACAATTCCTAAGTTTTGAGAACGATCCCAAGGCTCCTAGAGCGATCCCAAGGCCCTGAGAGCGATCCCAAGGCCCTGAGAGCGATCCCAAGGCCCTGAGAGCGATTCCAAGGCCCTGAGAGCGATCCCAAGGCCCTGAGAGCGATTGCAAAACTCAGGGAGCTATCCCAGGGTTAAGAGCGCCATCCCAAGGGTAATTTCTAGGCTCGGAGGGCGATTTCAAGGCTGTGAGAGCAATTCCAAGGCTCTGAGAGCAATATATTTTATTCTTGTCGAATTTGAATTATCACAAGCAAATAAAAAATTAATTTACCTCAGAGTTTTCAGAAACATTAAATATCATTGCATAGTGCTGTTTTTCTAATAGCCCTATTTTTAATATAAACTAAAATTTTCAATATAGTCTATAGCCCAAGTTGGTTATTTGTGCAAAATGTGAGCCAATAAAATTCAAAATCGGTTCAGCAGTTTAGGAGTCTATTCGTGACAAACATCGTGACACGTACTTTATATATGAAATAGTATATAAATTGCATCTGTATTGTGTTATTAAACCCGGCAAATATTATCGTTGAATAATTCATAGAGAAAGCCCCTGGTAACTTTATAATATATATATTTATATATATATATATATATATATATATATATATATATATATATATCGTCGGTGTCGTCGGTACAATAATAACAGGTCGACAAGTTTTGATTCATGAATAGGTTTCGGAGGACGTAGTTCTGGTTATCCGGTCATCACACCGTTTATTACCCAGCTGAATATAATAATACACTTGGTTAAATTGACTGAGAAGTTGCATCATATAACAGGATAAGAACTAGTGGTATATGGCATCATGTCTTAAGACAAATTGCTGGAACTTCCCGTACCGTAATGAAATATTCGAGAAATTTTAAACGTTTTCAAATATATCATTACAAATACTGTAAGATTCATTATTTTTACTATCTTGTTATATCCGAGCAAATCAAATGTATATTATAAATAAATCAATTTTTCTCCAGAACATTAACAATCGTCATTTCATTTCGAATTCAATTTCAAAAAAATAGTTTAATTGCCTAATTTAAACAAAATTGAAAAAAGTGCTCCCGTAAAGTCACAGTCTAAACGCATTTGCAAATAATTCTGTGCGACATTTTCACTTATACTGTGCTTAGCTTGGCGGCATTGTCACATTTTTCAATAGTTTTCACAAAATTGGAAAAGTGCTCCAGGACGTAAACAGTCTAAACGCACTTGGGTAAATATTTGCACCAGAGTGGCGCTTAGACTGTGCTTAGTCCGGGTCATTTTTTTAAAAATCAGATATTTTCAAACATTTCTAATTTATCAACAAATTGAAAAAAAAAACAATTTTTCCATAAAAATACCAAACAAATCGATTTTTTTTTAAAAAAAATCTAAATTTTGATAAAATAACAAAATTATCTAAAAATTCAAATAAACAAAAAAAAATTAACAACAAATTTCTTATAATTTCAATTTCACAAAATTTGAATTTTGAAAAATTCAAAAAGTATCAAAGTTAAAAAAAATCAATTTCTTACAAAAATTATAGAATATTTCAAAACTTACAAACAAATCCAATATTTTTTCAAAAATTGTCAATTTCTCATAAAATTTAAAAGAATCGATTTTTATCAAATACTAAACAAAATTTAAAAAAAACAAAATTTTGATAATCAAAAGTACCAAAAAAAATCAAATTAATAAAAAAACAATAAATTTCTTGTAATTTCAATTTCACAAAATGTGAATTTTGAAAAATTAAGAAAATATCAAAATAAAAAAACGAGTATTTCAAAATTTACAATAAAATCAGATAATTTCAAAAATTTCTAATTTCTCAAAAAATAAAAAAAAAACATTTTTTTAAAAAATACCAAACAAATCGATTTTTTTAAAAAAATCAAAATTTGAAAAAAATAACAAATACATCTAAAAATCAAATTAACAAAAAAGTAACATTTTTTTGTAATTTCACACACAAAATTAAAAATTCAAAAAATATCAAAAATAAAAAAAACATATTCTAAAAAAAATTAGGATATTTCAAATTTTACAATAAAATCAGATATTTTCAAAAATTTCTAATTTCTCAAAATATTAAAAAAACGATTTTTCTTAAAAATACCAAACAAATGGATTATTTAAAAAAAACAAAATTTTGAAAAAATAACAAAATTATCTGAAAATTCAAATTAAAAAAAAATAACAACAAATTTCTTGTAATTTCAATTTCAAAAAATGTGAATTTTGAAAAATTCAAAAAATATCAAACTTATATAAAAACGATTTCTTTCAAATATTTTAGAGATTTCAAAGTTTACAAAAAAGTCAAATATTTTCAAAAATTTCTATTTTTTCAAAAAATTAAAAAAAAGGATTTTCTTGAAAATACCAAACAAATCAATTTCTTAAAAAAAATATGAATTTTGAAAAAATATCAAAATCATCTGAAAATTTAAATGAACAAAAAAAAATTAACAACAAACTTCTTGTAATTTGAGACACAAAATCTGAATTTTGAAAAATTCAAAAAGTATCAAAATTAAAAAGGATTTCTTTCAAAAATTTTAATACATGTCAAAACTTACAATAAAATATTTCTCATAAAATTTAAAAGAATCGATTTTTATCAAAAATACCAAACAAACCAAACTTTTTTAAAAATCAAAATTTTGAAAATCAAAAGCACCAAAAAATCAAATTTAAAAAAAATTGAACAAATTTCTTATGAACATACACATCGGTATGTATTTATAATAAATAATCTATTTGAAATTATTCAAAACAATTATTGCATATTTTCATTTCCCCAATTTTTAATTACGGTACGGGAAGTTCCAGCAATTTGCCTTAAGGCACGATGCCATGCACCACTAGTTTTACTTGATATTAACACATTTAATTTCAAGTATTTCCTGACACCAATTACATAACTTTGAGTCATAAAATTCATTAAACAAAATTTAGCAATAAATCTTTCCGTACTTTGTTTGACAAAAATTAAAATCTCTCCACCTCTCCACCTCTCCACCGTGACCTTTACCAAGGCGTACGTAGGTTATATAATATTATATGACGATGGAGGAGTATTATAGTATTTGATGAAGAGAGAAATTAAAACCTTATGAGAATTTATATCAATAGAATAGAAATGTGACACTTGACTCTCTCAGATGGATAGATGATTCGGCATATTATTTTTAATCGATATCCACAATGCGGAGGAGACTTAAAAGACTTTGTCATGTACGGTGGAGCAGTGGAGGACGATGATAAAAAATAGTGGGTTCGGATGAGACAAGTTTTTTGCTTAATTTTATAATTATTAATATTAAATATTAATATTATTATAAGGGAGTTGTCAAGGAGAATATATACCAATTTGCGTTCCAAGTGGGGTGCATGGCATCGTGCCTTACGGCAAATTGCTGGAACTTCCCGTACCGTGATAAAATATTCGAGGAATAAAAATAATCAATAATTGTAATATTTATAAATACATAGTGTAAATTGATAAGTGCTTTTTAAATTGGGCGATGAGTGTATTTTATAACTTATATGTATGTTTATAAGAATTTTTTTCATTTTTTTTTAATTTGATTTTTTTTGATGATTTAGAATTTTTTTTAAAAAAAGTTTTTTAGGTTAGAAATTTTTTTTAGAAATGATTTTTTTTTTAAGAATTTAGAATTTTTTTAGCAGTAAAAATATTTTTTTAGAAGTTAGAGTTTTTTTTTAAACTTACACGTTTTTTTAGAGGTTAGAAATTTTTTTTAAGAAGTTAGAATTTTTTTTTGGAAGTTAGAAAGGTTTCACAGAAGTTAGAAAGTTTTACAAAAGTCAGTAATTTTTTTTTAGAAGTTACACGTTTACAAGTTACACTTTTTTTTCACAAGTTAGACTTTTTTTTATAAGTTAGAGATGTTTTTAAGAAGTTAGTAATGTTTTTTTGAAAGTTAGTAATGTTTTTTGGAAAATGATAATTTTATTTTGAAGTTGGATTTTTTTTTGGAAGTTGGAAATGTTTTTTTAGAAAGTTGGAATTTTATTGGAAGTTGAATTTTTTTTTGGAAGTTGGATTTTTTTTTTTGAAAGTTGGATTTTTTTTGGAAGTTGGATTTTTTTTGGAAGTTGGAATTTTTTGGAAGTTGGAATTTTTTGGAAGTTGGAATTTTATTTGGAAGTTGGAATTTTATTTGTAAGTTGGAATTTTATTTGTAAGTTGGAATTTTTTTTGGAAGTTGGAATTTTTTTTGGAAGTTGGAATTTTTCTTAACTATAGTTTGAAATTTTCTTTAAAATTTAGCAATTTTCTTTAAAAGTTAAAATTTTTTGTAGAAGTTAGAAATGTTCTTTAAAAGTTATAAATATTTTTTTGAAAATTGAAATTTTTTAAATTTTTTTTAAAAAAATAGTTTTTTTTAAAATTTTTTGAGGTTTTGAAATTTTTAGAAAATATTTGTTTTTTTTTAAATTTCGAAATATTCTTAAATTTTTGTAAAAAATCGTTTTTCCTTTAATTTTGATATTTTACAAAATTTAAGTTTTTTTTTGAAAATGGTAAAAAATTTCGAAAGTTTGAATTTTTAGAAACTTTCATTTTTTTGAAAATTTTGATTTTTTTTTTTGAAAATCTTGATTTTTTTTTGAAAATCTTGATCTTTTTTTGAAATTTTTTAAAATTACCAAATTTTCTGTAAATGCAATGCATCCACACCGTCAGGCAAAATGTTTTTTGAATTAATCAAATCGGATAATCCGTTCTCTCAAAATCTTAATTACCATTTTTGGTACGTTTTGCACCATAACTTTGAAACGGCTAGACCTGCCTTGGCTAAAAACTAATCAGCACGTCTCCTTATCAATACAAATCAAATGTTTTTTCAAAATTCAAACCGGTCCCGAAATTTTCGACGAAAATTTGGATCCGCACACCTTTTTAGTATTTTTAGCATTTTTAGTATTTTTTTTCTAAATTGACTTCGGCATTGTATGTCAATTTTAACATGAAATTCTTAGAATTACATTTTTATATAATTTATTATATGTACTTTGTCCACCACTGATTCTAAACAAAATATTATGCGAATATTATGAGGACATGATTTTACAATATGCAAAAGTCACACATGTCTTGAGAAAGATTCTCAAGATCTTTTGTTTACATTATTTTCTCTTGCATTACAACAAATATAATAATGTAATCGACGATAAATTGTTTATTTATATATATGGTCACGTCGATTTTGATTAAACAAATAAAATTACACACTTACTATAACACAATTATAGTTATTTATTTTTAGTAAGAGGCGAACTTTATGATTTTATAAGAAATTGTACAATTATTTATTTTTGTAAGATCATTTATATTTATATGGTTATAAACAATTATTATTAATTTAGTATACACAATTATTTTGCACTTGTAATAAATAAATATTGTATTATCATAATTATTTTTTAGGCCCTTTAGGGCAATTTCTTTGTGTAATAATAAATGATAAGTTGGTTATTATCTAATTTACTAAAAGTTTTTGAAACTAATTTACTAAAAGTTTTTTATATTTTACATTCAAGATCATATTGATTATATCGATGATTGTGCCTTCATTATTTTTGCTAATTATTAAAGTTTTTCTTGTTTGCTTGATAATTAAAAATAATATAAATATTTATTACTGAAAATGTAATAAAATGTTATTACTGAAATGTCTCGCTTTTCAAGACTCTTTTACCAAAATTTTGATAAAAATATTGCACTACTTTAAATTCCTATATATAAGTTAGTTATCATTTTGCTTGTTAGTAGAGTCTAAAAAAAAGATTTGTTTGCTATAATTAGCCCAAATAAAAATTTTAGTATTGTCCTTATCATTATAAGAATATTTTACTTAAAAAAAGAATATTTCTGACTCAAATAACGAGTAGAAGTGACCCTACCACATTTTGGTAATTTATTGTAAAAACTTGCCGTTAGATGGCGACGTGATTATTTTTAATCAATCAACAGCAATTATTCAAATTATTTTGTTTGTACTAGATTTTTTTTTCAAATATAAACTAGTGGTGCATGGTATCGTGTCTCAAGGCTAATTGCTGGAAATTTTCGTATAGTAATTTAAAAAATTTTAACATTTTTGAAAACCTTGAAAAAATTTGAATATTGAAACGAATGAATATGTTCTTTAAAAAAATACTGATATATTTTAAAAACAAATTTTTTTTTATCTGTTTTTTTGAAATTTCCGAAATATCTTAAAAATTTCTGATACCCATACTGACAAAAATATTTGATTTTTGACCGTCAAATGACATTTTTTTAAGTTTTCCTTCTGTATCTCCAAAACCTCTGGACCTGCCTTTGCAAAAACCTAATCAAACCTTCGTTACGCCAATACAAGTGTAACGTCTTTTGAATCATTCAAATCGGTTACTCCGTTCTCTCAAAAACTCCATTTCCATTTTCTGCACTCTTTGCTCTATAACTCCGAAACGGCTGGACTTGCCTTTGTCAAAAACTTATCAGCACATCATCTTATTAATAGGAATCGGATGTATTTTGAATTATTCAAATCGGTTGATCCGTGCGCCCGAAAATGTCGATGAAAGATAGTATCCTCACATACATACTTACAAGACAGATACAATTATCCTTAATTTATTCATTTTTATAATAATTTTTATATAATTTTGCTTGTTAGTAGAGTCCTCAAAATAAAAGATTTCTATTATAATTTACCTTCCAATTTACCTAACTTTTATCATTTCAATACAGGAGTCATGAAGTAATTCAATGAATTTTATATATGTATGGATCTTAGAATATTTATAATTTATATTCTCTAAACTTTTACTTGCTGATAGAGTCCTTATAATGATTGTAACATTCTTTACACACATCTGTTTTATTTTTGATAATAATTATTATTTAAAAAAAAAATATTGAAGTAACGCTTACCATGCACATCCAAACCTAAGATAAAATGTATGGGAAACCGTTGTGTTAGGTGCGGACTAAATAGCAAGCGCTATAAATTTTAGTACGAATTCATACAACGCAATTGATAAATATTTTTAAAAGTCAATATTTATTGATTATGTTGATTTATTTACACATATAGCAAGTTCAAGCAACTTTTTTCTATATTTATCATAATTTTTGCAATAAGCCACAAAACTTCTATAAAATAAATACATTTGTGGGAATCAAAGAAGACATGAATTTGGATAGAAAAACAAATATTCATGTTATGACATTTTGCATAGATTTGATAATAATATATTTGATTCATTTTTATAAAACATAGAAATATCTTTTTATTAATTTATATATTTCTGTTTATTTATAATTTATATATTTACTTTAGTTATTTTTACTCTTTCATTGACTTTTTTGTTAATTTGTTTAATAATATTATTTACATCTGCATCTTTCAAAATCTAAATTTAATTTTAACATCCTTGTCTCACTGAACTTTTTACTGACTGATTAAAATTTCTTAACACAATCACATTTGGAATATATATATACACACATAAACATCAAAATATTTTTTATTAAATAAATTATTAACACATTGGGAAATTTATGCAATTTGCGATGTAACTTTACAATTGTTAGATTTTTTAGTTTATATTGTAGAATATTGTAGTCGATTTTCTCAAACCCTGTAGAGACACCACTACAAATTTTATGTTTCTTTGACGTTTGTGGGCGGTCAATATATACATTATATATATATATATATATATATATATATATATATATATATTTCTCCTCCACCCATATGAAAATATGTGGAATGCCTTCTGCTAGTGCTCCTTTGAGCTCGTTAGGAAAATATTTAGTTTAATTTTTCTTTGACTTTTCCGAATACCTTCTTTCGTCTTTCTATTTTTCCTTTACTTTCATTTTACTGCTTTTTACTTTTTTTTACCTTTTTTCCGTCTTATAATTTCCCTTTGATGATTTCCCTCTTTGTGGTGAGAGCTTTCTAGAGAGCAATATTGAAATGCACTACTAATAAATTAGTATGTACATTATTATTATCGATATCGACAGAAGGCAGATGGAATTGGAATTGAAATATATATTTTATATATATATATATATATATACATATATATATATATATATATAATAATATAAAATTAATAGAAACATATTTCCTATGAACTTTATCTAGAACTTACGTACAAAAATTAAATGTGCCAGTAAAAACTGATTTGCAATTTATGTAAAAATAAATAAGTTAATCAAAAAGAATTAAGTTAAAGAAATATTCAATAATTGTTATAAATAAATTGTATGTCTTGATTTATGCTTGACAATTGTAATTAATAAATAAAGACATATAAAGTCTTGTCATATCGTTCTAGTTTCATAAAATAAAATTATATTTCTAGTGGCCTAAAAATATTCTCTGAGGATCTAGAAATATCTATTCAGATTAAAATTATCTTAGCTTAAAAATGTGATAGTGAGCATGAAAATAATTTTTGGAGTTGCTTTTTGAGTCTTGGAATTCTTTTCTGGGTCTCGGAATTGTTTTCTGGGTCTTCGAAATATTTTCTGGGTTTTGGAATTATTTCCTGGGTCTTGAAATAGCCCCGTGTGCTTTGAAATAGCCCTCTGTATCTTGAAACAGCACTCTGAGTCTTGCATTTGAATTTTTAAGCCTTGGACTGCATTCTAGTTTTTGAAATTGCATTTTAAGCCTTGGAATTGCACTTTTATGCCTTGAAATTGTATTCTGGGTTCTGGAATTGCATTTTTAAGCTTTGAAATACATTTTTAAGCCTCGGACTGCATTCTAGGTTTTGAATTTGCATTTTAGGCCTTGGAATTGCGCTTTTATGCCTTGGAATTGTATTCTGGGTTTTGGAATAGCGTTTTTAAGCCTCGGAATTGCTCTAAGTGTATTGGAATTGGATTCTGAAATTGCATTTTTAAGCTTTGGAATTGCATTCTGGGTTCTGAAATTACATTTTCAAGCCTTGGAATTTCATTGTGGATTTTTAAATTGCATTTTTAAGCCTTGGAATTTTTTTGTGGACTTTGGAATTGCATTTTAAAAGCCTTGAAATTACATTTTTAAATCTGGGAATTGCATTTTTTAGTCTGGGAATTGTTTTTTGAAATCTGGAATTGCACTCTGGGTTTTCGAATTACTCTACGAGACATGAAATCTTGTTTTTGGAATTGCATTTTAAACCTTGGAAGTGCATTCTAGGTTTTGGAATTGCATTTTTAAGCCTTGGAATTGCCCTAAGAGTCTTGAAATTGCATTCTGGATTATGAAGTTGCATTTTTAAGCCTTGCAATTGCCCTTGGAAATGCATCATGGCTTTTAGAATTGCATTTTATGCATTGGAATTGTATTGGAATTGCATTGTGGATTTTGGAACTGCACTTTTAGGCCTTGAAATTTTATTCTGGGTTTTGAAATTGCATTTTATGACCTGAAATTGCATTTTGAGATTTGGAGTTGCATTCTGGGTTTTGGAATTGCAATTTTAAGCCTAGGAATTATTCTAAGAGTCTTGCAATCGCATTCTGAGTTTTGGAATTGCATTTTTAAGTCTTGATATTGCTTTAAAAGTCTTGCAACTGAATTCTGAGGTTTGGAATTGCATTTTTAAGCCTTGGAATTGCTGTAAGTCTCGCAATTGCATTCTGAAGTTTGGAATTATATTATGAGCTTTGGAATTGCTTTACTAGCCTTAGAATTTTAATTTTAGAATAGCTTTTGCTCTAGACATTGCTTTCTAGACTTTTCTACTTTGTGGGCGCTGAAATAGCTCTATAGGCTTTTAAATAGCTCTTTTATCCTCAAAGTATCTCTTTTTGGTACAAAATAGCTGTTTTTGCCACAAAATAGCTCTATTGATCGCGAAATAGCTAGAAACTAGAAATAGAAATAGAAATTAATCACCTGGTTTTGCTCAAACATACCTTTGTGAGCCTTGAAATAGCTTTTAAAGCCTTTAAACATTTAAGTCCTTTGAGCCTTAAAATCATTTTATGAACCTAGAAAAAAATCTATTAATCTAAAAACATGTAAAGTTGAAATAATTAGTCGACTATTTACAACTATTAAAAAATTCACGCAACTTGCCTTAAAGCAAAAATTTCCTTATACTTATTTTAAATCTAAAATCTATCGATATTCCCTAATATATGTGCGTTTTTGGACACCACTATATCCCGAACAACATTTTCTCGAGTAGTTAGTTCATAAAGAATCCCTTAGGGAATTCTCTAAATACCCGCTCGATGCCACTCAAAGGAAAAACTTACAGCATGTTTTTTGCACACTCTACATACTGGGGTAAAAAAACATTTGTGTATATGTATGTATATATATATATATATATATATATATATATATATAATGGAAGTTTTTTTGAAGTAGAATATATATTCAAGCAATTTAGAATACCGGGATTTATTTCACTGTTTCCTAAAGTGGCAAAAACTAACCTCAAGCAAAAATATGGTGGAGAGACAAAAATATTTCTTATAAAAATAAAAATTCCATTTCCAAACTTAATTAAAACTTACTCCAAATATTCTATTTTATTTTCTACCTCTAAATTAATACGATTTCCTTTTCAAAATGGAGAAGTCTCCACCGTAACGAAATAATTACAAAAATTTCCGAAAGTATTTAGCATGAGAATGAAAATATAATTCCTTGGTGACAAATTTGAAATATTTCTAGTCATTCATTTCTTTTATTCATTGAAACATTCATTTGCTTAATAACTCAACTCTTTCTGACATGGAAAAGTTTTTCCTTTTGAGGAATAATTTTTCTCCTGAGAAGAAAAACGACAAAGAATCGCAATTAGAAAACGCGAAAAATGGAACAAAGTTTTTTTCCATGGGAAATCAAAAATCATTTATGGTAGTAAAGGATTTATTAATATTTATGCAGTTTTTTTTTGTAAAGGATGTAATTTGGGGTTTTTGCAAAATTAATCGAGTTTTAGGAAGTTTAGAAAGAAAAAATCTTGCTGTATATTTAATTTGTGAATTTGCATTTTTTATTAAACTTATTTTGTCTTATAAAATTTACACTTTATTAACTTCCCTTAGGGTAGTTATAGTAATTTTTGCATTTCTCGACGTTTTGAAGGTTTCTGAACATTTTACTAACATACCTCAAGAACTAAATAAATGTGTGTGTGTGTGTGCGTTTTGTATGTCTGCATTTTTAGGTCCACATTTTCGGGCGCACGGATCAACTGATTTGAATGGTTTAAAAAGCATTCGATCCCTATTGATATGGAGATGTGCTGATTAGTTTTTGGCAAAGGCAGGTCCAGCCGTTACGGAGATATGAAGCAAAGAGTGCAGAAAATAGAAATTGAGTTTTTGAGAGAACGTATCATCCGATTTGTATGATCCGAAAAGCATTCAGTTCGTAATGACGGGGAAAAGTGATTATCAGTTTTTGGCAGAGGTAGGCCTAGCGGTTCCGGAGATACAGAGCTAAATGTTAAAAAAAAAATGGCAGTTTTTGAGAGAACAAAGCGTCCGATTTAAATGATTCAAAGAACTTTCTGCTTGTTTCAACAAAATAATTGCCTTTGTAAAAAAATTTTTGTTTCTAATTTTTTTTTCAAAAAATATTTTTGTAATTTTGGATTAAAAATTCAAAAAATTACCCAGGCTAAGCACAGTCTAAGCGCCACTCTGGTACAAATGCGTTACTCAAGTGCGTTTAGACTGTTTATGTATGGAGCGAAAACTATCGCAAAATGTGAAAATGCCCGCCAAGCTAAGCACAGTATAAGTGAAAATGTCGCACAGAATTATTTACAAATGCGTTTAGACTGTGACTATACAGGAGTTTTTTTACAATTTTGTGCAAATTAGTCAATATTTTTTTTTATGAAATTGAATTCGAAATGAAATGATGATTGTTAATGTTCTGGTGATAAATTGATTTATGATTTACATTTGATTTGCTCAGATATAACAAACAAGATAGCAAAAATAATGAAAGTTAAAGTATTTGTAATAATATATTTGAAAACGTTTAAATTTTTTCGAATATTTCATTACGGTGCGGGCAATTTGCCTTAAGGCACGATGCCATACACTACTAGTTTATTTTCATTTATGCAAGTAATCATTTGAACGACAGCTTAATCTTTTACAATTTTGTAAGTATTTATGTTTTAATCACATATTTCGTAAACAATTATTTTCCAAACTGTCATCTACAGATTTTATTTTAATTAACAAAGGTTAAGATTTTTTTCGGGTTTGTGTTCTTTAACATTTCACAATCGCAATCTCCGCTACTTTACATTTGTGCTAAGTGGCAAAGTCAATATTGAAAAAAATTTCGAAATATCGTTTAACGAATTTATCTATCTACTGTCGATATTTTGTGGTGATGATAGATTGTGTGGAATTATCGATGTCGAATTATATTTTTTTCTCGATGATATTTTTTCGATATTACATATTTTTCGAGACTTTATTTTTTTCGAAATTTCATTTGTTTTTAGACCTCATTTTGAAAATTTGATTTATCTTCTAGACCTTATTTTTTTGAATTTACTTTTGTTTCTAGACTTTATTTTTTTGAAATCCATTTATTTTCTAAACCTTCTTTTCGAAGTATTCTTTTTTTCTCGATACTAATTCTTTTGAATTCCATTTTTTTTAGACCTTATTTTTAAATTCCTTTTTTTAGAGACCCTAATTTTTCGAAGTTTCATTATTTTTTTAAATTTTATTTTTTGAAATTTCACTTTTTTCTAAACCTTAATTTTTTGAAACTCCATTTTTTTCTAAATTTTTTAAATCCTTTTTTGTTCTAGACCTTAACTTTTTGAAATTCCATTT
>NW_020539726.1:37944305-37975612 GCF_003426905.1 Ctenocephalides felis | reverse complement strand
TTCCGGGTTTTGGAATTGCATTTTTAAGCCTTAGAATTACTCTAAGAGTCTTGCAATCGCATTCAGAGGTTTGAAATTGCATTGTGAGTTTTGAAACTGCATTTTTTAAGCCTGAATTGCTGTAAGAGTCATGTAATTGCATTCTGAGTTTTGGAATTGCATTTTTAAAGCCTTGAAATTGCTTTAAAAGTCTTGCAACTGAATTCTGAGGTTTGGAATTGCATTTTTAAACTTTGGAATTGCATTTTTAGTCTTCAAAATTCACTTTATGTCTTAAAAATGCATTCTGAGTTTTGGAATTGCATTTTTAAGCCTTGAAATTGCATTCTGAGTTTTAGAATTGCATTTTTAAGCCTTGATATGCATTCTGAGTTTTGAAATTGCATTTTTAGACCTTAAAATGGCTTTCGCTCTAAAAGTTGCTTTTTAGTTTTTCTTGATTTCTGGGCCCTGGAATAGCTCTATAGGCTTAAATAGTTTTTTTATTTGCGAAATAGCTCTCTATACCAAGAAATAGCTATTTGGGTCTAGAAATAGCTTTCTGTACCACGAAATAGCTATTTGAGTCTAAAAATAGCTCTCTTTACCACAAAATAGCTCTCTGGGCCTAGAAATAGCTCTCTGGGCCTAGAAATAGCTCTCTGTACCACGAAATTGCTCTTTCGATTACAAAATAGCTAGAAAATAGAAAAAGAAATTAATCGCCTGGTCCTGCTAAAAATACCTTTGTAAGCCTGGAAATAGCTTTTAGAGCCTTTAAATATTTCCGAGTCTTTGAGCCTTGAAATCACTCTATGAACCTTTAAAAATACTCATAGATTTGGAATACATCTCTTGGACTAATAACATTTTGATTTAAAAAAAAATCTATCAGCCTAAAAATATGTAAGAATGAAATAATTTGTCAAGTCGATTATTTACATCCATCATTAAATACATACGACTCACCTCTCGACAATATCACTTACACCTAGTTTCAATCTAAAATCTATCGATATTCCCTAATATTTCGTACATTTTCGTACACCCCTATATATCCCGAACAACATTTTCTCGAGTAGTTAGTTCATAAAGAATCCCTTAGGGAATTCTCTAAATACCCGCTAGATGCCACTCAAAGGAAAAACTTACAGCATGTTTTTTGCACACTCTACATACTGGTAAAAAACATATATATATATATATATATATATATATATATAATAGAAGTTTTTTTGAACTGGAATATATATTCGAGCAATTCAGAATACCGGGATTTATTTCCTAAAGTGGCAAAAACTAAACTCAACCAAAAATACGATGGAGAGACAAAAATATTTCTTACAAAAATAAATCCTACATTCCCAAACTCAATTAAAAACTTACTCCAAATATTCTATACCTCTAAATTAATACGATTTCCTTTCCCAAATGGAGAAGTCTCCACCGTAACGAAATAATTACAAAAATTCCCGAAAGTATTTAGCATGAGAATGAAAATATAATTCCTTGGTGACAAATTTGAAATATTTCTAGTCATTCATTTCTTTTATTCATTGAAACATTCATTTGCTTAATAACTCAACTCTTTCTGACATGGAAAAGTTTTTCCTTTTGAGGAATAATTTTTCTCCTGAGAAGAAAAACGACAAAGAATCGCAATTAGAAAACGCGAAAAATGGAAAAAAGTTTTTTTCAATGGGAAATCAAAAATCATTTATGGTAGTAAAGGATTTATTAATATTTATGCAGTTTTTTTTGTAAAGGATGTAATTTGGGGTTCTTGCAAAATTAATCGAGTTTTAAAAAGATTAGAAAGGAAAAATCTTGCTGTATATGTAATTTGTATATTTGCATTTTTTATTAAACTTATTTTGTGCCTCATACAATTTTATATTTCATTTATATTTTATTTATCCAAGTAATCATTTGATCGACAGCTTAATCTTTTACAATTTTGTAAGTATTTATGTTTTAATCACATATTTCGTAAACAATTATTTTCCAAACTGTCATCTACAGATTTTATTTTAATTAACAAAGGTTAAGATTTTTTTTCGGGTTTGTGTTCTTTAACATTTCACAATCGCAATCTCCGCTACTTTACAAGTGCGCTAAGTGGCAAAGTCAATATTGAAAAAAATTTCGAAATATCGTTTAACGAATTTATCTATCTACTGTCGATATTTTGTGGTGATGATAGATTGTGTGGAATTATCGATGTCGAATTATATTTTTTTCTCGATGATATTTTTTCGATATTACATATTTTTCGAGACTTTATTTTTTCGAAATTTCATTTGTTTTTAGACCTCATTTTTTGAAAATTTTATTTATCTTCTAGACCTTATTTTTTTGAATTTACTTTTGTTTCTAGACTTTATTTTTTTGAAATTCCATTTATTTTCTAAACCTTCTTTTCGAAGTATTCATTTTTTTCTAGATACTAATTCTTTTGAATTCCATTTTTTTCTAGACCTTATTTTTTAAAATTCCTTTTTTAGAGACCCTAATTTTTCGAAGTTTCATTTATTTTTTAAATTTTATTTTTTTGAAATTTCACTTTTTTCTAAACCTTAATTTTTTGAAACTCCATTTTTTTCTAAATTTTTTAAATTCCTTTTTTGTTCTAGACCTTAACTTTTTGAAATTCCATTTTTAGACCTTATTTTTTCAAGATTTTATTCTTTCTAAAACTTATTTTTTCGAAATTTTATTTTTTCTAGACCTTAATTTTTTGAAATTCCATTCATTTTCTAAACCTTTTTTGCAAAATATTCATTTTTTTCTAGACCTTAATTTTTTGAAATTCAATTTTTTTGTAGTTACATTTTCTTCTAGACTTTATTTTTTCAAAAATTTATTTCCTTTAGATCTCATTTTTCTCAAACTTAATTTATTTCTTAGACCTTATTTTTTGAAATTTCTATTTTTACCTTATTTTTCATTCCAAATTCAATTTTTTGTAGACTTTTTTTTTGAAATTCCATTTATTTTCTAGATTTTATTTTTTCTAAATTACATTTTTGTTTTAGAACTTATTTCTTGAAATTGCATTTTTACAGACTTTACTTTTTCGAAATTTTATTTATTTTTTAGATCTTATTTTTTCGAAATTCCATTTTTTATAGACCAAATTTTTTTGAAATTTCATTTGTTTTTCAAATCTTATTTTTTTCAAATTCCATTATCTTCTAGTCCTTATTTTTTTGAAATTTCATTTATTTTCTAAACCTAATTTTTTGAAATTTATTTTTTTTTCTAGTCCTTAATTTTTGAAATTGCATTTTTTTATAAACCTTTTTTCCTAAACCTTTTTTTTGAAATTCCATTTTTAATAGTCTTTATTTTTTTTAAATTTTATTTTTTCTAGACCTTATTTTTCTCTATCTTAATTTTTTCATAGATTTCATTTTTTTAGTTTTCAGTTTTTTTTTTCATTTTTTCACGATCTCATTTCTCCAAAATTTCATATTTTTCTAAACCTTATATTTCATAAATATCTTAATATTATATATATTTAAACACTAATATTCAAATATTGAAATTTCCGAATTAGAATTTTCAGAATGTAAAATTGTCAAATGCTTTTTATATTATAATTTTTTAAGCAAGTTATTTTAATAAACGTTGTATTTCTAAATTCTGATTTTCCAAAATTTTGGAAATGACAAATATCTCATTTTCAATTTCCGAATGCAAAATTTAGTAATTTTTTATATTCTAAATGTTATAAATTTGAAATGTTAAATGTTCAAATGTTAAAAGTTTTCAATGGTTATTGTTCCAAATGATAAATTTTTAAATGATAAATTTTTAAATGATAAATTTTTAAATGATAAATTTCTGAATGTTTTATATTATGAATTTCCAAATATTTCAAGTGATAAATTTCCAAATGATCGAAATATAATAAATTTCCAAATGTTTTAAATGGTTTAACTGTTAAAAGTGACAAATTTTCAAATGTTTCAGATGATGCAAATGACAAATTTCCAAATATTTCAGATAACAAATTTTTAAATGTTCAAATGATGGACTTTCCAAATTCTACAAATGATAAACTATCCGAATATTTTAAAATATAAATTTTTAAATCTCAAAATTTATAAATAAAATATTTCCAAATTACTAATAAAAAAAAAATGATCATCATCGACTTTGTCAAACTTCTTTTCGCCATCACTAAGAAGAGTGCGTCTCCACCGTCCAACTATTTCTCTTTGCTATTTGCTGCCGATCATTATTGTTATGCACACACACACACACAAACATACACACAAGCTTATGTTTGCGAACAAATATAGCAAAAAAAAATTAATATTTTGTCACTCGATCGATGGCAAACATATATTAGTAGAAATATCGTATTTGTTTAGGAGAAATCGGCAATGTCGAAATCAGTGTGATAGATGGAGACTTATTGCAAAATAGAACTCTCTTTGTAAAGGAAACTGGGTTGGGATATATATATATATATATATATATATATATATATGTCCTTAATCTTTTGCTGTCAGGTCGCCATTTTGTCAAAGGGCGCCATTTTCTCAAAAAAATAGCTGACGTCATTTCCTGTATCGGCGGAAGCGAAGAAAATCGTCCAAGAATAACAGATGACGATTTATGTCGGGAAAAATAAACGCCGGTGGAGGGCAAGAGCAAAATCGGTACAAAGTAAAGTATGCGTCACGATGTATGTCATGAATAGACTCCTAAACTACTGAACCGATTTTATTTTTTTTTGACTCAATGTGTGCGTTTATGTCTTACTTAGGTTATGGACTATATTTTGAGGACATTTTCAAAATTGCATTTTTTTCTAGACGTTATTTCTTCAAGAATTAATTTTTTTATAGACTTTATTATTTTAATATATCTATACCTGATTATTTTTTCGATATTTTATTTTTTCCAGACCTCATTTTTTCAGAATTTATTTTATTTCTAGACCTTATTTTTTCAAGATTTCATTGTTTCCTACACTTTATCTTTAAGATTTTATTTTTTCCAGACCTTTTTCTTCTAAATTTCATTTTTCTAGACCATATTTTTTTGAAGTATATATCTATACCTGATTTTTTAAGATTTAATTTTTCTAGACCTTATTTTTCCAAATGTAATTTTTTTAGACTTTTTCTCAAGATTGCATTTTTTTCTAGACCTTATTTCTTCAATATCTTATTTGTTTTTCTAGACTTTATTTTTTCTAGACTTTATTTTTTCTAGACCTTATTTTTTCTAGACCTTATTTCTTCAAGATCTTACTTGTTTTTCTAGACCTTATTGCTTCAAAATTTTACTTTTTTCTAGGCCTTATTTTTTAAAAAATTTCAGACCTTATTTATTCAAGATTTCAATTTTTTCTTGACCTTATTTGTTCAAAATTTTATTTGTTTCTAGACCTTATTTCTTCAACATTTTTAGACCTTGTTTAAAATTTTATTGTTCTGTAGACCTTATTTAAAATTTTATTGTTCTGTAGACCTTATTTCTTCAAGATTTTTTTTGTAGACCTTATTTTATCAAAATTTCTAGACCTTATTTATTCAAGATTTCATTGTTCTCTAGACTTTACATTTTCAAGATTTTATATTTTCAGACCTTATTTTTTCAAGTATTTGTTTTTCTAGATTGTATTTTTCCTAGATTTTTTTTAAACCTTATTTTTGAGATTTAATTTTTTGTAGACCTTACTAAAATTTTGTAGACCCTATTGAAATAAAATATAGAAAAAAAATTCCAGACTTTTTTTTCAAGATTTCAGTTTTCTAGACCTTATTGTTTCAAGATTGCATTTTTTAGACCTTATTATTACAAGATTTCATTTTCAGACCCTATTTTTTCAAGATTGCATTTTGTTAGACTTTATTTTTTCAAGATTTTAGTTTTCTAGATATTATTTTTTAAGATTTCATTTTTTAGACCTAATTTCTACAAGAATTCATTTTTCTAGTCCTTACATCTTTAAGATTTCATTTTCTAGACCTATTTTTTTCAAAATTGCATTTTTTCTAGATCCTATTTCTTCAAGATTTCATTTTTCTAGGCCTTATTTTTTCAAGAATTTATTTTTCCAGACCTTATTTTTTCAAGATTGCATTTTTTAGACCTTATTTTTTAAGAATTAATTTTTTTCTAAACCTTATTATTTTAATATATCTATACCTAAGTTTTTCTAGACTTCATTTTATAAAAATTTCATTCTAGACATTATTTTGCCAAGAATTCTTTTTCTAGACCTTATTTCAAGAATTTTTTTTCTAGACCTTATTTCAAGATTGTATTTTTTTCTAGACTCTATTATTTCAACATAACCAACTTAGGTTATGGATGGACTATACTTCAAGTACAGTTGTGAAATTTAAAAAAAAACTGTAAAATGATAGTTTCTTTCAAAATTTCATTTTCAGACCCTATTTTTTCAAGATTGCATTTTGTTAGACTTTATTTTTTCAAGATTTTAGTTTTCTAGATATTATTTTTTAAGATTTCATTTTTTAGACCTAATTTCTACAAGAATTCATTTTTCTAGTCCTTACATCTTTAAGATTTCATTTTCTAGACCTATTTTTTTCAAAATTGCATTTTTTCTAGATCCTATTTCTTCAAGATTTCATTTTTCTAGGCCTTATTTTTTCAAGAATTTATTTTTCCAGACCTTATTTTTTCAAGATTGCATTTTTTAGACCTTATTTTTTAAGAATTAATTTTTTTCTAAACCTTATTATTTTAATATATCTATACCTAAGTTTTTCTAGACTTCATTTTATAAAAATTTCATTCTAGACATTATTTTGCCAAGAATTCTTTTTCTAGACCTTATTTCAAGAATTTTTTTTCTAGACCTTATTTCAAGATTGTATTTTTTTCTAGACTCTATTATTTCAACATAACCAACTTAGGTTATGGATGGACTATACTTCAAGTACAGTTGTGAAATTTAAAAAAAAACTGTAAAATGATAGTTTCTTTCAAAATTTCATTTTTAGACACTATTTTTTCAAGATTTTATTTTTTTTGGACATTATTTTTCAAGATTATATTTTTTAAACCTTATGTTTTCAAGATTTCCTTTTTTAGTCCTTATTTTTTCAAGAAATCATTTTTCTAGACTTTATTATTTCAAGATTGCATTTTTGTTTAATAATTGAAATATCAGGTATGATTTATATTTTCACAAAAGATCTAAATATAATATTAGATATTTTTATCTGTTGACATATATTTACCCCAAAAATTTTACTCCACCGTTTTTTTATCCATCCCTCCACCGTTCGAAAATATTCTATTTGTTAAATATAAATAATAAATACAACATGGCGGTGGAGGTGCAAGGGATGGTGGTTCCGATGGCTGTGCTATTGCTAATAGCAATTGTTTTCGTTTCGGGTGCCATCAATTAAAAATACAATATATACATATAGAAAATTCACGCTCGAAAACTGTTGGATCGACGGCATTTATAAATATATTTTATTCCCGAATTAATGGGCGGCGGCGGACGCGGCCAACGAGCATTCGGATGGTCAGTCGGTAGTGCACTTTTTAGACGGAGAGCTGATGAGGGTGGAATATATACTAGACTTAATTTATTTACTAGACTTAATTTATTTACTAGACTTTTTTCACCAGACCTTATTTTTTATTAGACTTAAGTCTAATAACACTACAATGACAATGTATTTTTCATTGAACTTACTTCTTAGAAAAAAATATTTTCACTAAGCCTTATAATTTTTTGCTAGATTTTTCACAATTCTTTTGCTTTTTTTAACTAGACAATTTTTAGTAGATCTGATATTTCACCAGACCTTTTGTTACTAGGTCTAAAAAGACCTATTTTACAGAATCATTATTATTTCCAAGATCTCATACTATTCTTAGACCTCTTTTTTCTCTGCAGTTATTTTTTCCAGACCTAAACCCCAGTTTTTTCAGCTAGAACTTATTCTATTGCAAGACCTCATTCTATTCCAAGACTTCATTCTATTTCAAGACCTTATTCTATTCCAAAGCCTCAGTAATTTCCAAAGCTTTGACTTATTTTTCCAAAACGTCAATTTGTTTTTCCTAGACCTGATTT
Source organism: Ctenocephalides felis (assembly GCF_003426905.1). Classification (NCBI taxonomy): domain Eukaryota; kingdom Metazoa; phylum Arthropoda; class Insecta; order Siphonaptera; family Pulicidae; genus Ctenocephalides; species Ctenocephalides felis. Next base: position 37,967,547 of record NW_020539726.1, on the reverse strand, counting down.
TTTCTATGATCTCATACTATTTTCAGACCTCATTCTCATATTTTTCTAGACCTAATTTTTTCGAAATTTCATATTTTTCTAGACCTTATTTCATTTTTTTCTAGACCTTATTTTTTAAGATTCCATCATTTTCTAGACTTAATTTTTTCAAAATTTTATTTTTTTCTAGACCTTATCTTTCCAAGTTTTCATTTTTATAGACCTTATTTTTCCAAGATTTCATCTTTTTAGACTTTATTTTTTTGGAATTTTATATTTTCTAGACCTTATTTTTTTTCGAAATATCATTTTTTTCTAGGCCTTGTTTTTAAAGATTTAATTTTTTTCTAGATCTCATTTCTTTCCTGGATTTTATTTTTATCTAGACCTTATTTTTTCAAGTTTTCACTTTTTCTAGACCTTATTTTCTCAAGATTTCATATTTAGACCTTATTTTCAAGGATTTCATTTTTAGACCTTATTTTTTCAAGATTTCATTTTTAAACCTTACTTCTTGAAGATTGCATTTTGTTCCAGACTTTAAATTTTCAAGATTTTATTTTCTCTAGGCCTTATTTTTTCCTGGTTTTTATTATTTTTCTAGACCTTATTTTTTCAAAAAAAAAAATCTAGACCTTATTTTTTCAAGATTTCATTTTGTTCCAGACCTTATTTTTTCAAGATTTCATTTTTTCTTAGACCTTATTTTTTCAAGATTTAATTTTTTTCTAGACCTTATTTTTTCAAGATTTCATTTTGTTTCAGACCTTATTTTTTCAAGATTTCATTTTGTTTCAGACCTTATTTTTTCAAGATTTCATTTTGTTTCAGACCTTATTTTTTCAAGATTTTATTTTTTCTTAGACCCTATTTTTTCAAGATTCAATTTTTTCCTAGACCTTATTTTTTCAAGATTTCATTTTTTCCTAGACCTTATTTTTTCAAGATTTTTTTCTAGATCTTATTATTTCAAGATTTCATTTTTTTCTATATTTTATTTTTTCAAAATTTCATTTTTTTCTAGACCTTTATTTTCATGATTTCATTTTTTTCTAGACCTTTTTCCAAGATTTAATTTTTTCTAGACCTTATTTTCAATATTTAATTTTTTTAGACCTAATTTTTTCAAGATTTCATTTTCTGCTATACATTATTTTTTTGCGGTTTCATTTTTTTCTTGACCTTTCTCTTCGAAATTTCATTTTATTGTAGACCTATTTTTTTCGAAATGTTATTTTTATCCATTATTTTTTTTTAGAAATTTTATTTTTTCTAGACTTAATTTTTTTGGAAATTTAATTTTTAATATACTTTATTGTTGCCTCGATTTGATTATTTTTCCAGACATTTTTTTGAAGATTTCATTTTTTTTCTAGATTTTTTTTAGATTTTTTTTTTAAATTTAATTTTTTTTTAGACTTTGTTTTATCCTAAATTTTATTTTTTTAGACATTTTTTTCAAAATTTATTTTTTTCTAGATCTTTTTTACAATATATTATTTTTTTGTAAACCTTTTTTCAAAATTTCATCTTTTAGACCTTACTTTTTCAAAAAAATTATTTTGTTCTTGACATTATTTTTCAAGAATTTTTTTCTAGACCTTGTTTTGTCAAGGTATTTTTTGCTGGACCTAATTTACTGGGCCTTGTTACTATTTCTAACTTTTTTATTTTTTGTTGCACCTTATTATTTTCTATTACACCTTTATTATTTTTTACAGAAACAAACTAAAATTTATCAAACCTTAGTTTTCATGCAACTTCAAACCCTTACATAAATAGTATCATGTAATTATTGATTATGAAATTGCAACCTTATTTAAATAAGGGTAATGAGTTAAGATATCATAATATTTAAATAATAATTATTACACTTAAAATTATTTTATAAACAAATGTGCTGCCACCAGCTCTCTGTCTACACCATGTTTTAATATTGCAACATAACGCAAAACTGTGATTGGTTTTTAACGTTCGCATTTTGCCATTTTAATTTTATTGTTAGCTTCGACAATCGAATCGAATAATAATTCATATTTTTTTGTTACATTTTACATCGAACATTAGTAAAGTAAATAGTGGATCGAATATTCGTAAATAATAAACTAAAAATAAAAAAAAAATAAAATAAAATCATTGAACAATGGAGCTGATTGTATTTGTTATCATTATTAAATTCAATTTTATCACTCCCCTTCGACATATTTTTCATCCCCTGTCTATTTATCTCATGAAAAATACTTAAACGGCGTTTTTGGTTACCTCGTGTAGGGGGTGCAGGAGGGTTTAGGTGCACCAACAAAAGAATTTTTGCGAAGTCACGTCTTTTTATTTCGTTTTTGGCTCGAAAGAAAAGAGCGTGAAGAATTTTCGAGGCACGTTATTGTAAAACGATAAAAAGGGGCGGTGGAGACTACGGTGGAGCAGGCGGTGGAGACGAAAATCCTTTTTAAAATCCATAATCTTCATAAGATGGATAAAAACACGGATATAGGATGTGTATCATGTGTCAGAGATGGGTGTCAGATTATTTTTTTGACTGGACGATTTTGTGAAAAAAATGTTTGTCATATTATTTAAAATGATACTTGACCCTTGTACATCTTTTTGGTGACCTGTGTGCACGTGTGTTGCTTATATATATAATATATATATATATATATATATATATATATATATATTATTTATGAGTAAAGTTAAGTTGAATGTTCGAAACAAAAAGCGCCTGACGCACCATCTACTCTCCTCACGGCGGTAGAGAATTTTGTTACGACATTCCGGCGCAATATTTTTTCTAAATACTATTCATTCTTTAAAAATGTATTAACTAACAATAAACTAGTGGTCAACCTCATTTTCAAAGACCTTATACTTTCAAAATTAATTTTTTTTCTAGACCTTATTTTTTTCGATTTTGTTTTCTCTACTTTGTTCTTTTGATATTTCTTTTCTCTAGACCTTATTTTTCGAAATTAGATTTTTTTACAAACCCTATTTTTTCATTTTTTTTTAAACCAAATTTTTCAATTTTATTTTTCTACACTTTATTTTTTTCAAGATTTCATTTGTTTCGAGACCTTCATTTTTCAATATTTCATTTGTTTCCAGACCCTTATTTTTTCTAGATTTCATTTGTTTCCTGACTTTATTTTTTCAAGATGTAATTTTTTCTAGGCCTATAATTTTTAGAAATATTATTTTTAAACCTTATTTTTTAAGATTTTATTTTTCTAGACCTCATTTTTAAGATTTCGTTTCATCTAGATGTAACTTTTTCAAGATTGCATTTTTTAGATCTTATTTTGTCAAGATTTCATTTTTTTCTATACCTTATTTATTCAAGATTTTATTTTTTTAAGACTTTATTTTTTTTTTCAAGATTTCATTTGTTTCTAGACCTTATTTTTTCATTATTTTATTTTTTTCCAGATCTTATTTTTTCAATATTTCATTTGTTTCCAGACCTTATTTTTTCTAGATTTAATTCTTTTCTAGACCTTATTTTTTCTAGATTTAATTTTTGTCTAGACCTTATTTAGATCTCATTTTTCTCCCAGACTTAATTTTTAGAAATTTCATTTTAAACCTTATTTTTTAAGATTTTATTTTTCTAGACATTATTCTTCCAAGATTTTATTTTTCCAGACCTCATTCTTTCAGGATTTCATTTTTAATCATTGTTTTTCAAGATTTTATTTTTCCAGACCATATTCTTTCAAGATTTCATTTTTTCCTACACTTTTTTTCCCTATATTTTCTTTTTAGACCTTTTTTTTAATTTGATTTTTACTAGACCTTTTTTCCCTAGTTTTCATTTTCCTAGACTTTTTTTACTTATATTCTATTTCAGACCTTTTTTTTAAGATTTTATTTTTTTTTCCAGATCTTATTTTTCCAAAATTTTATTTTTATCTAACCTCATTTTTTCAAGATTTCATTTGTTTCTTGACCTTATTTTTTCAAGATTTTTTTTTTTTTCAGACCTTATTTTTTTCAGACCTTATTTTTTCAAAATTTAATTTTTTTCCTAGACTTCATTCTCTTATAGACCTAATTTTTTCAAGATTTTATTTTTTCCTAAACCTCATTTTAAAGATTTCGTTTTCTTCTGGACTTAATTTTTTCAAACTTCCATTTTTTTACTGCTTATTTTTCTCAAGATTTCATTTTTTTTTCTAAACCTCATTTTTTCAAGATTTCATTTGTTTCTAGACCTTATTTTTTCAAGATCATTTGTTTCTAGATCATATTTTTCCAAGATTCCATTTCTTTTCTAGACCTAATTTTTTCGATTTTTTTATAACTTATTTTTTCTATACTTAATTCTTTCGGAATTTCATTCTTTTTCTGAATCATATTTTTTCGAAATTTCATTTTTCTAAACCATATTTTTTCGACATTTCATTTTTCTAAACCATATTTTTTTGACATTTAATTTTTTTGGGAAAAATTGGAAATTAGAAAAAAATTTTTTTCTTAAAGCAAACGTTTTGTTAACACTAATAGAAAGTTTTTTGTATCACTCAAATGGGATGCTTAGTTCTCTCAAAAACTGCAATTTTTTGCACATTTAGCTCGGTATCTCCAAAACAGCTGGACCTGCCTTTAGCAAAAACTAATCACCACTTTTCCCTTCATTACAAATTGAATGCTTTTTGAATCATTCAAATCGTATGCTCCGTTCTCTCAAAAACTCGATTTGTATTTCCTGCACTCTTTGCTCCGTATCTCCGTAATGGCTGGACCTGCCTTTACCAAAAACTAATCAGCATGTTTTCCTAACAATAGGAATCGAATGTTTTTTGAAGCATTCAAATCGGTTGATCCGTGCGTCCGAAAACGTGAACGAGAAATTGTATCAATACATACATTCATTTTTTCTGAGGTACACCAAAGTGTTCAGAAACCTCTGAAACGTAAAGAAATGCAAAAATTTCAATTTTGATTTTCGGACGATTACAATAACTTACCATCTATTTTTCCCTCCTTAACCTATCCCTACAATAAATCCTTTAACCCAAATGACCTTCCTCCGGTGGAGCGCGGCGGTGGAGAGTCTAGAAAAGTTGCGGCAAACAAAAGTCATAATAATATGATTGAAGCGTTTTGCGTTTTCCACAAACTTTATTCCTCTTGAAAAGTTTCCTCCATAAAGTTTCATCTTTAACGAAACTATATTTGTGATATATAATCTGGCGGTGCAAGGTAACTTGCTTAACTCCACTATATTATATTATGCCGGGAAAAGGTTGGCGGTGGAGTGAAGGAATGAAGGTGGAGGAATTATTATTGTCTTGGGGAAATGGCGTAAAGAAAATTTGTTTGGAGAAAATTGTAGATTTTTTTTAGTAATTTTGTAGTAGTGGTATATATTTTTGACGACGATTTTGGCAGCACGGATCGACCGAAAATAAATAATATAAATTCATTTTATTTATTCTGTGTTCTAATTTCTCTCGCAAAAGTTTGGACACGATTGGGAATAGTTTGGATGAAAAATAAATTATGTGAATTATTTTAAAGATATTAAAGACGTTAAATCCAGTTTTGAAAGTTTAAGATTTTAATCTCATAATCACTTTAGAGTCGATTCATCATTATTATCAATTGAAATTGAAATAGTATTTCGCCTGATTCGCTACAATTTTATATATACACATAATATTACTCTTGCACTAAAGTATTTATGTTTGTTTCAGATCAGGCGCAATTATTGCTTGCTGTTACAAACCTGCTCTGTTTTATTAAGGTAAGTCTTAAATAGTTAAAGTTAATGTCTCTTATTATTATTATTATGCTACTTACACCTAGTTTATATTTTTACGAATTCATATTACTATTTTTTCCTCGGAATTGGAATTTCCAACAGGATTTCCGTACATAGATACGTTCGTATGTCAATCGGAGAAGAAAATGAAAATCGTTTTCCATTGACACTTCTTTTCACCTATTCCTTTGTGACCTACTAACAATTGGGAAAGGTCCAAAGGATGTATATATGTATGTATGTATGTATGTATATATATATATATATATATATATATATATATATATATATGTATATATGTATATATATGTAAGCAGTGACGTAGATAAATAAGTTTATAAACTTATCCAGTGTAAATTATACGCCTACTTTCGGTTACAATTCTTACGGTAAGGTTACAATTAGTCATTTTACAATTTTACTATAACCGTAATTGCTATTTTCGATAAAATATTCTATGTTATATGTTTGGCTAAAATTTTTCTAAGTTGTCTAAATTTTTTTTTAGGGTTTTTTGAAGGGTATTCGACTTTTAGGGTTCTCTGACATTTTTGTACAGTTCTCTGACATTTTTTTAGGGATCTCTGACTGTTTTTTAGGAATCTCTGACTTCTTTTTGAGGAATCTGTCATTTTTTAAGGGTTCCCTAACAAATTTTTAAGGGTACTCTGACATTTTTTTGAAGGTTCTCTGTTATTTTTTTAAGAGTTCTCTAACATTTTTTCGAGGGTTTTCTGACATTTTTTCGATGGTACCCTAATTTTTTTTGATTTTTGGTTCCCTGTCATTTTTTAAGGTTCTCTGTCAGTTTTTAAGGTTCTCTGTCAGTTTTTAAGGTTCTCTGTCAGTTTTTAGGGTCTCTGACATTTTTTAAGGGTTGTCTGACGTTTACATAAGTTCCCTGACATTTTTTTCTAGAGATTCCTGAAATTTTTTCTAGAGTTTTCTGACATTTTTTCTAGGGTTTCCTGACATTTTTGTCCTGAGTTCTCTTAATATTTTTTTATGATTTCTCTGAAATTTTTTCTAGAGTTCCCTGACATTTTTTTCTAGAGTTTCCTGATATTTTTTCTAGAGTTCCCTGACATTTTTTCTAGAGTTCCCTGACATTTTTTTCTAGAGTTCCCTGATATTTTTCTAGAGTTCCCTGACATTTTTTTCTAGAGTTTCCTGACATTTTTTTCTAGAGTTTCCTGACATTTTTTTCTAGAGTTTCCTGACATTTTTTTCTAGAGTTTCCTGACATTTTTTTCTAGAGTTTCCTGACATTTTTTTCTAAAGCTTCCTGACATTTTTTTCTAGAGTTTTCTGACATTTTTTTCATGAATTATCTGCCATTTTTTCTAGAGTTCTCTGACATTTTTTCTCTGAGTCCTCTGACATTTTCCCTGAGTCCTCTGACTTTTTTTTTCGTGCGTCCTCTGACTTCTTTCCCAGAGTCTCTTTTTTTTATGAGTCCTTTCAAATTTTTTTCATGAGTCCTTTCAAATTTTTTTCATGAGTCCTTTCAAATTTTTTTCATGACTCCTTTCAAATTTTTTTCATGAGTCCTCTTAATTTTTGTCCTGAGCTCTCTTACGTTTTTGTTCTGACTTATCTTACATTTTTGTCCTGAGTTCTCTTACTTTTTTGTCCTGACTTCTCTTACATTTTTTTTAACCTGAGCTCTCTCAATATTTTCCTCTGAGCTCTCTCAATATTTTCCTCTGAGCTCTCTCAATATTTTCCTCTGAGCTCTCTCAATATTTTCCTCTGAGCTCTCTCAATATTTTCCTCTGAGCTCTCTCAATATTTTCCTCTGAGCTCTCTCAATATTTTTCTCTGAGCTCTCTCAGTATTTTCCTCTGAGCTTTCTCAATATTTTCCTCTGAGCTTTCTCAATATTTTCCTCTGCGCTCTCTCAATATTTTCCTCTGAGCTCTCTCAATATTTTCTTCTGAGCTCTCTCAATATTTTCTTCTGAGCTCTCTCAATATTTTCCTCTGAGCTCTCTCAATATTTTCCTCTGAGCTCTCTCAATATTTTCCTCTGAGCTCTCTCAATATTTTCCTCTGAGCTCTCAATATTTTCCTCTGAGCTCTCTCAATATTTTCCTCTGAGCTCTCTCAATATTTTCCTCTGAGCTCTCTCAATATTTTCCTCTGAGCTCTCTCAATATTTTCCTCTGAGCTCTCTCAATATTTTTCTCTGAGCTCTCTCAGTATTTTCCTCTGAGCTTTCTCAATATTTTCCTCTGAGCTTTCTCAATATTTTCCTCTGCGCTCTCTCAAATTTTTTCCCCGAGCTCTCTCGATTTATTCCCCCAAGCTCTCTTACAATTTCTTTGCTGAGCTCTCTTACAATTTTATTCCTGAGCTCTCTTACAATTTTATTCCTGAGCTCTTTTAAATTTATTTTCCGAGCTCTCTTAAATTTGTTTCCTGAGCACGCTTACATTTTTTTCCTGAGCACGCTTACATTTTTTTCCTGAGCACGCTTACATTTTTTTCCTGAGCTCGCTTACATTTATTTCCTGAGTTCTCTTAAATTTTTTCCTGAGTTCTCTCACACTTTTTCCCCGAGCTCTCTCAATTTTTATCTGAACTCTCTCAATATTTTTCTCTGAGCTTTTCCAATATTTGTTTTGAGCTCTCTGGCATTTTTTCCTGGGCTCTCTTAAATTTTTTCTGAGTTGTCTTAATTTTCTGTTTTGTTTTGAATTTCGTTATCTATTTGGAATTGTATGAATACAACATTTTTTAATATTAAATAATAAAAAATTATATTGTGAAGTACGCCTATGTCAAATATATATATATATATATATATATATATATACATATATACATACATTGTATAATGAAACATATACAATGATTTGTCGTTTCCTTTTCAAGAAAAAGCCTACGCATTCGGATACATCTCTCTGCTCTTTGTAAATATATATATATATATATATGTATATATACGTGTATATATATAAATCTAGACATGGGTATCTGGATGTGAAGAAAAAAAGCTTGTTCCCCAACACACCTTTGCCATTATCGACGATCAATGACATGAGCCCTTGGCCTCACATCTATTTTCTTTTTTCTACAAACCCATCAGAGATGTATATCGACAGGCCAAATTCGTAGTAATACATACACACATTTATATATACATACATACATACACACACACATATATATATATATATATATATATAATATATCCATTCTATGTCATTTATAATCGTTTTGAAGTGTTTCATGTTTATTCATTTTTTTCCCAGAATGTTAACAAATGCATTGATGTGTTCCTATTTTTTATTCAATCGTTAGTTTGTCAAATAATCAAAATATTCGCACAAATAATTGTCAAAACAATTCAGATTTCGTTTTGTGCAAAACAAATATTTTTAATGATTCCAATGAATGATGGATACGAACTTGAATATCGATGAAAAATAAAAATGTATATATATATATATATATATATATATGTATATATATATATATATATATATATATATATATATATATACGAGGTGTGTTCAAAAAGTACCCGGAATTTTTAAATTTCGCGGGTCTGGAGTGTCTGATTGTCAAAATTTTATTTTTATTGTGTTGGTATACATGCCCCTAAAGTATGATGAAATTTTCAGCTATATTCACTGTTTACTTTGTCTGTGGTAGTCGCTAAGGTTCGACGTGTTTTTCTGAGCTCGGCGATTTTTACAATGGAAGAATTGAAAAGTCAAAGAATTTGTATTAAATTTTGCGTAAAAAATGAAATAAAGTGTTGCAAAGTGCAAAAATTCACCAGATATGGCTCCGTGTGACTTTTTCCTATTCCCAAAGTTGAAGAGACCCATGAAAGGACGGCGGTTTTCCTCGATTGAAGAAATAAAGGCCGAATCGCCGAGAGTGCTCAAGGACATATCAAAAAGTGAATATCAAGGGTGCTTCGAAAATTGGAAAAAACGCTGGCATAAGTGTATTATATCTGGGGGGGACTACTTTGAAGGGGACCACATTAATGTAGACGAATAAATAAATATTTTTTTGAAAAAACGAAAATTCCGGGTACTTTTTGAACAGACCTCGTATATATATATATATAATGTTATGACATTGTATTTTAAATTCGCAGAAATGACCTAAAATGTTTTAACATATCAACATATTGTTTCTAAATTGATATTTTTTAACTGTCGAGACAAATCAACATTCTCAGACATTTCTGAACATTTTGAGGCATTTCAGAACGTTTTGAGGCATTTCAGAACGTTTTGAGGCATTTCAGAACGTTTTGAGGCATTTCAGAACGTTTTGAGGCATTTCAGAACGTTTTGAGGCATTTCAGAACGTTTTGAGGCATTTCAGAACGTTTTGAGGCATTTTGGGACAATTTTAGGCATTTTGGGACAATTTTAGGCATTTTGGGACAATTTTAGGCATTTTGGGACAATTTTAGGCATTTTGGGACAATTTTAGGCATTTTGGGACAATTTTAGGCATTGTGAGACATTCTTAGGCATTTTGGGACATTCTTAGGCATTTTGGACATTCTTAGGCATTTTCGGACATTCTTAGGCATTTTCGGAGATTCTTAGGCATTTTCGGACATTCTTAGGCATTTTGGGACATTTTTAGGCATTTTGGGACATTTTTAGGCATTTTGGGACACTCTAAGGCATTTCGGGACACTCTAAGGCATTTTGGGACATTCCTAGGCATTTTGGTACACTCTAAGGCATTTTTGGACATTGTTAGGCATTTAGGGACATTGTTAGGCATTTCGGGACATTGTTAGGCATTTTGGGGCATTGTTAGGTATTTTGGAACATTCCTAGGTATTTTGGAACATTCCTAGATATTTTCGGACATAGTTAGGCATTTTGTAAGATTTTTAGGTATTTCAGAACATTTTCAGGCATTCTAAAATATTTTGAGGCGTTTTTGAATATTTGGAGGCATTCTAGAATATTTTGAGGCATTCTAGAATATTTTGAGGCATTTTTGAACATTTTGAGGCATTTCTGAACATTTTGAGGCATTTCTGAACATTTTGAGGCATTTCTGAACATTTTGAGGCATTTCTGAACATTTTGATGCATTTCTGAACATTTTGAGGCATTTCTGAACATTTCGACGCATTTCTGAACATTTCGACGCATTTCTGAACATTTCGACGCATTTCTGAACATTTCGACGCATTTCTGAACATTTCGACGCATTTCTGAACATTTCGACGCATTTCTGAACATTTCGACGCATTTCTGAACATTTTGAGGCATTTCTGAACATTTTGAGGCATTTCAGAACATTTTGAGGCATTTGACAACACTTTCAGGTATTTCTGAAAATTTTAAGACATTTCAGAACATTTTAAGGCATTTCAGAATGTCGTAAGGCATTTCAGAATGTCGTAAGGCAACTCAGAACGTCTCAAGGCATTTCAGAAGGTCTTACGGCTTTTCAGAACATTCTCAGGCATTTTCAGAACGTTCCCAGATTTTTCAAAACACCTTAAAATTGTTTAGAATATTCCCAGATTTTTCAAAACATTTTAAGATTTTTCAGAACATTTTAAGATTTTTTAAAACAATTTTTCAATTTGTTGTAAGTTTTTTTAATTTTTTGTGAGTTGCCTGAAAGTTGCTTCTCTCACATTTTTGTGCTATTTTACAACATATTGAGGCAATTCTGAACATTTTGTGGCATTTCAAAACACTCTCAGGCATTTTTAGAACACTCTCAGGCATTTTTAGAACACTCTCAGGCATTTTAGAACACTCTCAGGCATTTTTAGAACACTCTCAGGCATTTTTAGAACACTCTATGGCATTTTTAGAACACTCTATGGCATTTTTAGAACACTCTCAGGCATTTTTAGAACACTCTCAGGCATTTTTAGAACACTCTCAGGCATTTTTAGAACACTCTCAGGCATTTTTAGAACACTCTCAGGCATTTTTAGAACACTCTCAGGCATTTTTAGAACACTCTCAGGCATTTTTAGAACACTCTGTGGCATTTTTAGAACACTATAGCATTTTCAGAACACTCTCAGGCTTTTTGAGAATATTTTCATACATTTCACTACATTCTGAGGCATTTCAGAACTACAAATAAAAACAGAAGTGGGATGAAAGTGAGATGAATGTACTGAAGTGACCATTAGTTTGGCAAATTTAATACACTAATTAAAAACAGAAGTGGAGTAAATGTACTGAAGTGACCATACAATTTTTCAGACAAAGTTAGGTAAAAGATTTAACCTAAAAGTCTGAATTGAAAAACAGAAGTGGGATAAAAATAACTTCTTGTATGAAATGTGTTGACAATATTGCATATTTGGAGAAAAGTTTTTAATTAGTGAAGAAAAAATAGTTTATAAAAATTATTATCCCCATTCATCAATCTCTTACAATTGATTCGTATATTCACAATTTAAGGAATCAATGCCTCCGTATTTTGTCCCACATATTTTTTCCGTCCGGAATTCCTGTCGGGCGAACGATTTCGTTTCCTCCTTTGAGAGTACGGTGGAGCGACGGTGGAGAGATCTGCCTCACTTTATTTTACACAATAGTTCATTGTGTAGAAAATGAGGGTCGACTTGTACACATATATAGGGAAACGGTCACATGTATAAGGGCCTAGTAAGGGAAATACACAAGTCTTATAAGGTGTGAGAAAGATTTGGACGATTTGGAGATGGGGAACGATTCATTAGGATTTGGGGATGGAGATGGATGTGTTTTTTCTTGTACGAGAATCACATAGTGTTTGTAGCTAAACTGAAGTAAATAAAATAAATAAAATTTTTCAAGTGTATTTTACCTACAACAAGTACATTTTCTCCACCGTATTGTGTTCGTTTTTGATGACGGCACTTGTATTCGTGATAATATAAACATGAATAAAGTTTAATAAATATGCAAATGTTCAGTTCAGTTCCGTTTTTCATCTCTTTTGTCATTCAAGGGTGCAGGAGAAGGACGGTGGAGACATCACGACTTCGAACAAGGAACGGTGGAGACTGCAAAATTGTAAATTTCACAAGAAAACCTGCAAGTTGACTTTTTGACTTCATTTATCATTAGCTAATAATTTTAATCCATGATTTCAAATATATTATTCTCTATGTCTCCACCGTGCATGGTTTCGTTTGTTGATTTTAATATGTAATTTGGCTAAAACGCATACAAATTGTTTTCCAATCAAAATCGCACTCGAATGTGAGAATAATATGAAATGTGATTGATGAATTGCCAATGTAATATAATATTGACGATCGAATTATTTATTAAAGCCAAATGCTAATATATACATACAACTTTGATTTAATTATTCATTAGGTGGAGGGACAGTTGCGTAGGGGTAGTAGACTCATTTTTTGAAGTAAAACTTCTTCAGAGATTACAAAATTTAAATTCTGAGTGGTCATTGGTTGATGACGTCATTCGGATAGAATTGACGCGATTGGTCGTTTAATATTTTAAAATGGTTAAATTGATTTATTTTATTCAATTAATGACAAACTTACTTAACAAAAAGATAATCGTCACGAAATTAAAACTAAAACGTTAAATAATTTAAGTTTAAAATATCAGTTTATGATTTTGTTTTGCAAATGTTACCCGAAATTAAAATCTCCTTTCTTATAATTTTATTATGTTCGTCAGTAGAGTTTCTTTTATAATATTGTACTGAATTTGCTCGTCAGTATTTTTTTTCAAAATTGAAATTTTCTGAAAATTTTTAAAACAATTGTTATTAAGTTTGCTCATAAGCAGAGTATGTCTTTTATGATATTTTTCTTTTGTTAAAAAATTATTTTGCTCGTCAGTAGAGTCCTTTTTATTTGAAAAAAATTATCAGAATTTGTTTGTCAGTAGAGTTCTTTTTTAAAAAAAAAAATCAGATTTTGCTCGTCAGTAGAATCCCCTTTTATCTAAAAGTATTAGGATGTTTTTTAAGATTAGAACTTGCTTATCAGTAGAGTTTTTCTATTTCATAAAAACTTTATAATTTATTTCTGTAGTAGAGTTGTTTTTTATCCTACAAAATTTGCTAATAAATTTGCTCGTCGGTAGGATTTTTTTTTTAAATGTCAGAATTTGCTCGTCAGTAGATTCCCTATTTTTTGAGGAACATTTAAAAATATTGCTTGTCAGTAGAGTTCTATTTTGTCTAAAAAATGTCAAAATTTGCTCGTCAGTCGAGTTCTTTTTTGGATGAAGAATGTCAATATTTGCTCGTCAGTCGAGATCCTTTTTTATCTAAAAATATCAGAATTTGCTTGTCAGTAAAGTTTTTTTTAAAATGTCAGAATTTGAAAGTCAGTAGAGTTGAGTTCTTTTTTTGAATATTTATATTTTCTCGTCAGTAGTATTCTCTTTTCCATAAAAATGTTAAAGTTTGCTTGCCAGTAGAGTTTTATTTTCCCTAAAAATATCAGATGTTGCTCGTCTGTAGAGTTCCTTCTTTTTAAAAATTGTCAGAATTTGCTAGTCAGTAAAATTCCTTTTTTCTGAAAAGATCAGAATTTGCTCGTCATTAGATTTTATATTTTTTTTTAAAATTTAAATATATTGCTTGTCTGTAATTTCTAAAAATGACAGAATTTGCTTGTCAGTAGAGTTTTTTTTAATATTTAATTTGCTCGTCAGTAAAGTTCTCTTTTCAATAAAAATATCAGATGTTACTCGTCAGTAGAGTTCCTTCTTATTAAAAATTGTCAGAATTTGCTCGTCAGTAGAGCTCTTTTCCTAGAAATCTTAGAACATCCTTGTTAGTAGAGTTCACTTTATTAAAAACAGATTTTGAGATCCAAAAATATCAGAATTCGCTTGTCAGTATAGTTAGTTTCTTTTCTTTCGTCTAAATGTTAGAAATTGCTTGTCAGTAAAGTTCTTTTTTATTAAAAATGTCAGAATTTGCTCGTCAGTAGAGTTCCTTATTTGTAAAATATCAAAAATTACTTGTCAGCAAAGTTTTTTTTATCCAAAAATAAAATATTACTCGTCAGTAGAGTTCTTTGTCTAGAAATATCAGAATATCTTCGTCTGTGAAGTTCCCTTCATTAAAAAAACAGATTTTGCTCGTCAGTAAAGTTCCTTTTCTTGAAAAAAAATCAGATTTTGCTCGTCAGTAGAGTTCCTTTTCTAAATTATTATTTAAAACAATGTTGAAACTTTAGTTTAGTTTTGCTATTTTATTTTATTTTTTATTTTAAGAAATTGTCAGAATTTGCTCGTCAGTAGAGTTCTTTTTATTTTAAAAAAATGTTAAAATTAGCTCGGCAGTAGAGTTCCTTGTCTTGAAAAAAAAATCAGAATATGCTTGTTAGTAGTGTTTCTTTTCTTGGAAAAATATCAGAATATGGTCGTTAGTAGAATTTCTTTTCTGGAAAAATGACGGAATTTGCTCGTCAGTCGAGTTCCTTTTTATCTAATAATGTCAATATTTGATCGTCAGTAGAGTTCTTTTTATCTAAAAATATCAGAATTTGCTAGTCAGTAGAAATCCTCTTATTAAAAAAAGGAATCGAGTATTTTTTAATTTAATTTTTTTATTTAAATAATAAAACAGATCTTGCTCGTCAGCAGAGTTCTTTTTTCTGTAAAAAATATCATAATTTGCTCGTCAGTAGAGTTCTTATTTTACCAAAAAACTGTTAAAGTTTGCTCGTCAGCAAAGTTCCTCTTATATAAAAATCGATAAAGTTCCTTTTATAAAAACATAATAAAAAACGCTTGTCAGTAGTGCTCATGTTTTTCTAAAAATATCAGAATTAGTTTGTCAAAAGTTTTCTTTTTATGAAAAAAATATCAAACTTGGCTCGTCAGTAGAGTTCCTTTTCTTGGAAAAATATCAGAATTTGCTCGCAATTAGAGTTCTTTTTTCTAAATTATTATTTGAAAAATGTTGAAGTTTTACTTTAGTTTTGTTTTTTTTATTTTAGTTGTTATTTTAACAAATTGCCAGAATTTTATTATCTTCTTATCTTCTTAGTAGAGTTCATTTTAATTAAAAAAAAAAACATATTTTGCTCGTCAGTAGACTTCCATTTCTTGGAAAAATATCAAAATTTGCTCGTTAGTAAAGTTCTTTTTTTCTTAATTATTATTTTAAAAAATGTTAAAATTAGTTTGAAAATGTTAGTTTGTTTTTGTTATTTTATTTTAGTTTTTAATTTAACAAATTGCTAGAATTTGCTCGTCAGTAGAGTTTCTTTTCATCAAAAAATGTCAGAATTTACTTGTCAGTAGAGTTTTTTTTATTTACAAAAAAATATTAAAATTTCTACGTCAGTTTTCATTTTAACAAAATTCCAGAATTTGCTCGTCAGTAGAGTTCTTTTCAATTAAAAAACAGATCTTCCTCATCAGTAGAGTTCCTTTTTACTTAAAAATATCAGATTTTGCTAGTCAGTAGAGTTCCTTTTCTAAAAATGTTAAAATTTGGTTGTTTGTCGAGCTTTTTTAATGAAGATTGTAACTATTTGCTTGTCAGTAGAGTTTATTTTATTTAAAAAAAATGTCAGAATCAGATTGTCAAAAAAAATAAATAAAAAAAAGAGATTTGCTTTGTTAGTAGAGTTCCTTTTTTGGAAACAAAATTCCAAATAACTTTCTCGTCAGTAGAGTTCATTTTGCTTTTGAAAAAAATATCAGATTTTTTTTGTCAAGATTCCTTTTTTAGAACAAAATATCAAATTTTGTTTGTCAGTAGAGTTTCTTTTCTTGAAAAATATCAAACTTTGCTCGTCAGTAGAGTTTCTTTTCTTGAAAAATACCAAAATTTGCTCGTCAGTAAAGTTCCTTTTATTGAAAAAATATCAGATCTTACTCGTCAGTAGAGTATACTTTTTTAACATTTTATTTTACCCTAGTTTGCATCGAGAGATAACTTTCTTTACCTCTACCCTGGTGATTTTAACGCTCCATTTTCTACGCCACTGCTTTATTTTAATCCGAATGTACAATATATGGCAGAGTGAGTGTATCGTGTAATATGCATTTGTGATTTGCAAATAACAACAACTACAACTACAACTATAACAACAACTATAGCAGCGACAACGACCATTGATTTACATCGGTTTATTTTATACGTTAATTTGATTATTATTTAATTCAACGACGGAATTCGTTGCATCGGCAATAGTGTACTATATATGCTATTAATAATATAATGAGTAAAATGGTAATTGATATGGATATGGATATATCATTGTCGATGGAAATTATATGAACTAGTGGGGTGGGTGGCATCGTGCCTTAAGGCAAATTGCTGGAACTTCCCGTACCGTAACGAAACGTTCGAGGAATATTGAATGTTTTCAAATAGATTATTATAAATATTGTATTATTGTCTAATATTTATAATAATTATATAAACTGAATTGCAGAGTTGAAATTATTTGTTTAAAGTATATTAACTATAGTCAGAATTAAAAATAAAATCTGAATTATTTTCGATATACAAAAATTAAAAAAAAAAAAAAAAAAAAAAAAAAAAAAAAAAAAATGGTACAAAATTTTTTTTTCCAAAATTAATTATTTTGTTAAGACAAGCAGAAAGTTCTTTGAATCAATTGAATCGGACGCTTAGTTCTCTCAAAAACTGCCATTTTTTGTACATTTAGCTCTGTTTCTCCGAAATGGCTGGGCCTGCCTTTGCGAAAAACTAATAACCCTTTCTCCCGATCATTACTAATGGAATGTTTTTTAGATCATTCAAATCGGATGCTCCGTTCTCTCAAAAACTCGATTTCTATTTTCTGCACTCTTTGCTCCTTATCTCCATAACTGCTGGACCTGTCTTTGCCAAAAACTAATCAGCTCTTCTCTTATTAATAGAATCGAATGTTTTTTAAACCATTCAAATCGGTTGATCCGTACGCCCGAAAACGTGGACGAAAATTTGTTTCCATACATACATACACACACACACACACACACACACACACACACATCCATTTTTTCTGAGGTATGCAAAACGTTCAGAAACCTTCAAAACGTCGAGAAATGTAAAATTTTCAATTCCGATTTTCGGCCCATACAATAACTTACCCTACGGGAAGTTAAAAAGTTGAAATTTGTCATCAAAATCGGACAAGATATTAAAAATGCAGTTGCTCCATTCATTTTTGTTTTTAAATTTGGACTGAACGGGTGGAGAGTTCTCCACAGACGTTTTATTATTCTTATTTTAATTCTGGTATATTGTAAGTTTTTTGTCCTTTACCTCAACCACAATTTCGCATTATTTGGTGTGTGCGATAATCCTAGCCAGTAGTCCTTTGCGGTCGAAGGATATTATTAATCCTTAGGAAGTTGCGAAACGCAAAGCCCGATGTGGCCACACACGGATTTATGGCCACAAATAACATATTTAGCTATTTATTTATAGACTCACATACATACATACAAGCATACATACATACATAATATATTTCTCTACGCACACATCATTTATATTTGGAAACGAAACATTATAAATCGCAAAAGCTGCTAAATGATGACACACATTTAGGGTCGAAACGTATAAAATAAACATCTACTGACCTTTTATTATATTTATTAACATTACAAATTTTCAACTATATTCATTTCTATTTTTTTCAAATTTGCAAGAAGACTTCAAATAATCGAAGTCAAGTCGAAACGTATGAAAAAAAAACGTCAAAATAGATTTACATATTCTTTTATCAAGACTTGACTATGTATACTATTATTTGATATTTCTAATCTTCAATTTATTCAAGTTTGCATATAAAATTAAAAAAAAGCAAATTTATGTAATTGATGACACACATTAAACACCGAAACGTATAACACAAATATTCACTGACTTTTTTAATATCTTTATTAACATTGTTAATTTTTAACTATATTTATATACATTTTTGAAATTTGCAAAAAGACTTTGAATTATTAGAACATTCGCTGAATGATGACACACATTTGGAGTCGAAACGTACGAAAAAAATTTTCATTTTAGATTTACGTATTCTTTTATCAAGTCTCAACTATGTATAATATTATTTTAAATGTTTAATCTTCAAGTTACTCAAATTTGAGTAAAAAATTAGAAAAATTGCAAAGATATGTAATTGATGACACACATTAAACACCGAAACGTATACCACGAATATCCGCTGACTTTTTTAATATTTTTATTAACATTATTAATTTTTAACTATATTTATATACGTTTTTTAAAATTGCAAAAAGACTTTAAATTATTAGAACATTCGCTGAATGATGACACACATTTGGAGTCGAAACGTATGAAAAAAACGTTATTTCAGATTTACATATTTTTTCATCAAGACTTGACTAGGTGTATTAATATTTTTCTATATTTTTAATCTTCAATTTGTTCAAATTTGCATATAAAATTAGAAAAAATGCAAAATTATGTATTTGATGACACACATTTAGCACCGAAACGTACAAACTTGAATATCTACTAAAATTTTTTGTTTATTTGTTAAAGTTATAATTTTCAACCACATTTATTTCTATTTTTTCTCAAATTTAGTAAGAAATTTCAAATAATCGCAAAATTCTTTGAATGATGACACACATTCGAAGCCGAAACGTACAGAACAAAAATCTTGTAATATTTATCATTATTGTTAAAAGATTCATCATTAGAAATATATTTATTGTGTATATCAATAATTTGTTTAAATTTTGAAATAAAATTTCGAAGCACCGAAAGTCTCAATGATGACACACATTTAGTGTCGAAACGTACAAAATACATATCTTGTAATATTTATAACCGTTTAGTAATTATCATTGAAACATTTTATTAATTTATTTATAATTTTGTTTTTAATTTTTCTCATTTTGAAATAAAAATTTTAATACTCGGAAACAATCCGGGTGTTAACGATGTTAGATAACAGGGTCTTTCTGACCCAGCTTCATAACATACATACATATTATGAATAAAACGCCTGAATGCACAGCAATTCACATAACATATATATCATATATGAAACGCCTGAATGCACAGCAAATACATGACATTTTGACAGTATTCAGTACGATTCAGTAGCATAATGTATGGAAGTTGAAACGTTACATGGCCTTGCCATAACATTTGCTTTTATTAGGCTTGTTTTTATTAAAACTGGGCAGAACTTCCTCATAAAACTATTAATTTTCTCAACTCTCAATTGTTCCCCGCGTTACTTTTTATTCCCCCGGCCAAATTAAAACAGAGTGCTATCTATCCCTCCACCCGCCTCCACCGTTTCTATTTAATTCTAGTAAATATTCATCCGGCGGTCACCACCGGCAGCGGTCAGACTAATCTGTTTTGACAATGGTACCAAAGTTATTAGGGTTATGGGGGGCAATCGGGGGCATTTGGGGGCTGTTAGGAACGGATAGATAGATAGTCGGACGATGCGAATCGTAATCGCCTTTGCTGCCCGGTGGAGGAGGGCTGTTGTACCGCACTCCACCGTAGCGACTCCGAGTAGTAATAGTACAAATACATTGACAAACATGAGTATACATTGACAAAGTTTTGTCTTGAGGCAAGTTGCTGGAACTTCTCGTAAATTATTAAAAAAACCTTTGCAAAACTTTGAAAATATTAGATTGTTGAGAAAGTTTGAGAAAAAAAATTTGATTTTTGAAAAATTTTGATTCTTGAAAAATTTAATTTTATTAGTATTTTGATTTTTTTTGTATTTCGAAAGGTGTAAGTGGCATTTTGCTTTAAGGCAGTTTGCATAAACGATATTTTCGAATTAGCAAAAATTTAAGATATAGTTTTTTAAAACAATAATAACTAGTAGTGTATGGCATCGTGCCTTAAGGCAAATTGCTGGAACTTCCAGTATCGTAATAAAATATTCGAGAAATTTTAAACGTTTTCAAATATATTATTACAAATACTGTAACTTTCATTATTTTTGCTATTTTGTTTTATATCTGAGCAAATCAAATGTAAATCATAAATCAATTTATCTCCACAACATTAACAATCGTCATTTCATTTAGGGCATACAAAACACATACACACAACCATTTTTCTGAGGTATGCCAAAATGTTCAGAAACCTTCAAAACGTCGAGAAATGCAAAAATTTTTATTTTCGATTTTCGACCCATTACTATAACTACCCTACTGGAAGTTAAAAATTTATATAATACATATAATCAAAAATTAATAAGGACAAATATTGCTCAATATTTATTTTGTACGTTTCGGCTCCAAATCAGTGCCATCACTTACAAAATGTAGTAATTATTAACAAACTATTTTCAATTGGCAAGAAATTAAAGATTATAAAATTTATAAAAAATAATAAAATTTATTTTGTACGTTTCGGCTCCATATCTGTGTCATCATTTGCAAAAATTAGCAATTTTTTAAAAAGTTATTTTCAAGGTGGAAAAAATTAAAAATGATAAAATACATATAAGCAAAATATAATAAATGAACTAATATAATTACTAATTATATATTTCGTACGTTTCGGCTTCAAATCTGTGTCATAATTTACAAAATTTTGCAATTTTTCAAAAACTACTTTCAAGTTGCAAGAAACTGAAGATTATACAATTTATAGAAAAATAATAAATATGAAAAATATGAAAATTTAACTAAATTCAGTTTATTATTCATGCGTACGTCTACGTTTCGGTCACTTTGCAAATTTGATTTAAAATTTGAAATAAATTTAAAATTCTTTATTATATAACAATAATATATTATTGTAATCATGAAATTATATTAATAGTATGAATTATAATATTTTTATACAATTTTATGTTTTCTGATTTTGCAGTTTTTATATATACAATGCGGCTCCTCAAATAAAAACGCCTAACAACCTGTGTTATATTTATATATATATATATATATATATATATATATATATATATATACATATAAATTATTTTAACTCGTTATTATAGCACTCCAGAGAAAAAAATAACGCGAGCGAAACAAGATAAATTATACTTGTAAAAAAACAATTTTCAGACTACATCTCTATATTTTTATTAAATATATACATACATATACGTATATATATTTATATATATATATATATATATATATATATATATAATATACTATACTCATACAACTATAATTGTACGAAGATTTATTTTAATAAAATGAAAAATAAATGGCCGGGCCATAAATTTATTTTGCGCGGTCTACTTTTCAGAATATTTTTCTCAGTTGCTTTTTTCTAAATATATATATATATATATATATATATATATATATATATGTATATATATATATATATATATATAATATTTTATAAGAACTGAGAAATCTAAATCTTTAGTTTTATGAAAAGAAATGGTAGTCAGATAGTGGTTTTGCACCTTTATGAAAATAAATTGCTTTTAAATAAATATGCTGTAGAAGATACTGTAAAATATTTTTAACATATATATATATACATATATATATATATATATATTCAGATTGAATCAAAGCAAATACCTTAATGCCATATGATTCCATAATACATATTGATATTATAATATTAAATTTGGTAATTTGATCATTTGATGGAAATCGGCTTAAAATCAGATGCACTTTCATATCAAATTGGCCATCAAATAATTATGAATTAGGATTTTGTCATAGTACATAGTACATACATAAACAGTACATAGTTGATAAATTGTTTGCATAAAGAGCAATTTTTGCAAAAAAATAGAGAGATAAAATTATTATGGAGTGCAAACTGTACAACATTTTTGACTCAAAGCGTACAAAACAGTTTATACAGAATCTTAGTAAATTTTATTTAGTTTCTAATAAGCTAACTCAAAAAGAGTGCCCGGGACAAAGTTTTTGTGTTATTTGAAAAATTGTAAAAAAGTGTCTCGAATTCATATTGTAAATATGCAAAATACATTCGGGCGAGTGCACACTGTACAAGACTTTTGTATCAAAGCGTATAAGATAGTTTATACAGAATTTTAGTAAAA
This sequence comes from Ctenocephalides felis, assembly GCF_003426905.1. Lineage (NCBI taxonomy): Eukaryota > Metazoa > Arthropoda > Insecta > Siphonaptera > Pulicidae > Ctenocephalides > Ctenocephalides felis. Next base: position 37,944,836 of record NW_020539726.1, on the reverse strand, counting down.
GTACAGAATTTTAGTTGGCAAAGCTGTCAAATTATCCATTCCCTTAATTCTTTTCAATCGCATTCGATTCCTTGGAATGCCATATACAATATAATTTAAAACAACTATTCGGATTTTGCTTCGTAATTCAAAAATCAGTGATTCAATGCAAAAACGCGGTAACGATATATCAAAATCTTGAAACATTAAATGTGCCAATTCAATTTAAATAGAATCAGTTTGAGATTAGTTTGGCATTTGCAAAGACTATTAAGGAATAATTATATAAGACATGCTTTGCATTGGGTAAACTATTCATATATATTTTGCTATATGCTCCTATCACTTATGCACCACATTTGACATCAGTTAGTAATTTTCATAGTAGAAATATTTTTTATGGTGAAACAGCGTTTGTCGGGCCAGCTAGTATATACATACATACACACACATATATATATATATATATATATATATATATATATATAATAAATATACCGTGAACGTGTTTTCAGATCAGACAATGGCACCTAGACTGAATTTAAATTAGGG
>NW_020539726.1:37926935-37943305 GCF_003426905.1 Ctenocephalides felis | reverse complement strand
TGGTATATTGTAAGTTTTTTGTCCTTTACCTCGACCACAATTTCGCATTATTTGGTGTGTGCGATAATCCTAGCCGGTAGTCCTTTGCGGTCGAAGGATATTATTAATCCTTAGGAAGTTGCGAAACGCAAAGCCCGATGTGGCCACACACGGATTTATGGTCACAAATAACATATTTAGCTATTTATTCATAGACACACATACATACATACTAGCATACATACACACATAATATATTTCTCTACGCACACATCATTTATATTTTGAAACAAAACATAAATTGCAAAAGCTGCTAAATGATGACACACATTTAGGGTCGAAACGTATAAAATAACTAGTGGGGTGGGTGGCATCGTGCCTTAAGGCAAATTGCTCGAACTTCCCGTACCGTAACGAAATGTTCGAGGAATATTGAATGTTCTCAAATAGATCATTATAAATATTGTAACATTGTCTAATATTTATAAGAATTATATAAACTGAATAGCAAAGTTGAAATTATTTATTCAAAGTATATTAGAACTATAGTCAGAATTAAAAATAAAATCTGAATTATTTTCGATATACAAAAAATTTAAAAAAAAAAAAAAAAAAAATGGTACAAAATTTTTTTTTCCAAAATCAATTATTTTGTTAAGACAAGCAGAAAGTTTTTTGAATCAGTTGAATCGGACGCTTAGTTCTCTCAAAAACTGCTATTTTTTGTACATTTAGCTCTGTATCTCCGAAATGGCTGGGCCTGCCTTTGCAAAAAACTAATAACCCCTTCTCCCAATCATTACTAATTGAATGTTTTTTTAGATCATTCAAATCGGATGCTCCGTTCTCTCAAAAACTCGATTTCTATTTTCTGCACTCTTTGCTCCTTATCTCCGTAACTGCTGGACCTGTCTTTGCCAAAAACTAATCAGCTCTTCTCCTTATTAATAGGAATCGAATGTTTTTTAAACCATTCAAATCGGTTGATCCGTACGCCCGAAAACGTGGGGCGAAAATTTGTATCCATACTAATACACACCACACACACACCAACATCCATTTTTTTCTGAGGTATGCCAAAATGTTCAGTAACCTTCAAAACGTCGAGAAATGTAAAAATTTTCAATTCCGATTTTCGGCCCATTACAATAACTTACCCTACGGGAAGTTAATAAATATCTACTGACTTTCTAATATATTTATTAACAATTTTAATTTTCAACTATATTCATTTTTAATTTTTCAAATACGCAAGAAGACTTCAAATAATCGGAAAAGTCGCTGAATGATGACACGCATTTAGAGTCGAAACGTACGAAAAAAAAACTTCATTTTAGATTTACGTATTCTTTTAAGTCTCAACTATGTATAATATTGTTTTAAATGTTTAATCTTCAAGTTGTTCAAGTTTGAGTAAAAAATTAGAACAATTGCAAAGATATGTAATTGATGACACACATTAAACACCGAAACGTATAACACGAATATCCACTGACTTTTTTAATATTTTTATTAACATTATTAATTTTTAACTATATTTATATACGTTTTTTAAAATTGCAAAAAGACTTTAAATTATTAGAACATTCGCTGAATGATGACACACATTTGGAGTCGAAACGTATGAAAAAAACGTTATTTCAGATTTACATATTTTTTCATCAAGACTTGACTAGGTGTATTAATATTTTTCTATATTTTTAATCTTCAATTTGTTCAAATTTGCATATAAAATTAGAAAAAATGCAAAATTATGTATTTGATGACACACATTTAGCACCGAAACGTACAAACTTGAATATCTACTAAAATTTTTTGTTTATTTGTTAAAGTTATAATTTTCAACCACATTTATTTCTATTTTTTCTCAAATTTAGTAAGAAATTTCAAATAATCGCAAAATTCTTTGAATGATGACACACATTCGAAGCCGAAACGTACAGAACAAAAATCTTGTAATATTTATCATTATTGTTAAAAGATTCATCATTAGAAATATGTTTATTGTGTATATCAATAATTTGTTTAAATTTTGAAATAAAATTTCGAAGCACCGAAAGTCTCAATGATGACACACATTTAGTGTCGAAACGTACAAAATACATATCTTGTAATATTTATAACCGTTTAGTAATTATCATTGAAACATTTTATTAATTTATTTATAATTTTGTTTTTAATTTTTCTCATTTTGAAATAAAAATTTTAATACTCGGAAACAATCCGGGTGTTAACGATGTTAGATAACAGGGTCTTTCTGACCCAGCTTCATAACATACATACATATTATGAATAAAACGCCTGAATGCACAGCAATTCACATAACATATATATCATATATGAAACGCCTGAATGCACAGCAAATACATGACATTTTGACAGTATTCAGTACGATTCAGTAGCATAATGTATGGAAGTTGAAACGTTACATGGCCTTGCCATAACATTTGCTTTTATTAGGCTTGTTTTTATTAAAACTGGGCAGAACTTCCTCATAAAACTATTAATTTTCTCAACTCTCAATTGTTCCCCGCGTTACTTTTTATTCCCCCGGCCAAATTAAAACAGAGTGCTATCTATCCCTCCACCCGCCTCCACCGTTTCTATTTAATTCTAGTAAATATTCATCCGGCGGTCACCACCGGCAGCGGTCAGACTAATCTGTTTTGACAATGGTACCAAAGTTATTAGGGTTATGGGGGGCAATCGGGGGCATTTGGGGGCTGTTAGGAACGGATAGATAGATAGTCGGACGATGCGAATCGTAATCGCCTTTGCTGCCCGGTGGAGGAGGGCTGTTGTACCGCACTCCACCGTAGCGACTCCGAGTAGTAATAGTACAAATACATTGACAAACATGAGTATACATTGACAAAGTTTTGTCTTGAGGCAAGTTGCTGGAACTTCTCGTAAATTATTAAAAAAAACCTTTGCAAAACTTTGAAAATATTAGATTGTTGAGAAAGTTTGAGAAAAAAATTTTGATTTTTTAAAAATTTAATTTTATTAGTATTTTGATTTTGTTTGTATTTCGAAAGGTGTAAGTGGCATTTTGCTTTAAGGCAGTTTGCATAAACGATATTTTCGAATTAGCAAAAATTTAAGATATAGTTTTTTAAAACAATAATAACTAGTAGTGTATGGCATCGTGCCTTAAGGCAAATTGCTGGAACTTCCAGTATCGTAATAAAATATTCGAGAAATTTTAAACGTTTTCAAATATATTATTACAAATACTGTAACTTTCATTATTTTTGCTATTTTGTTTTATATCTGAGAAAATCAAATGTAAATCATAAATCAATTTATCTCCACAACATTAACAATCGTCATTTCATTTAGGGCATACAAAACACATACACACAACCATTTTTCTGAGGTATGCCAAAATGTTCAGAAACCTTCAAAACGTCGAGAAATGCAAAAATTTTTATTTTCGATTTTCGACCCATTACTATAACTACCCTACTGGAAGTTAAAAATTTATATAATACATATAATCAAAAATTAATAAGGACAAATATTGCTCAATATTTATTTTGTACGTTTCGGCTCCAAATCAGTGCCATCACTTACAAAATGTAGTAATTATTAACAAACTATTTTCAATTGGCAAGAAATTAAAGATTATAAAATTTATAAAAAATAATAAAATTTATTTTGTACGTTTCGGCTCCATATCTGTGTCATCATTTGCAAAAATTAGCAATTTTTTAAAAAGCTATTTTCAAGGTGGAAAAAATTAAAAATCATAAAATACATATAAGCAAAATATAATAAATGAACTAATATAATTACTAATTATATATTTCGTACGTTTCGGCTTCAAATCTGTGTCATAATTTACAAAATTTTGCAATTTTTCAAAAACTACTTTCAAGTTGCAAGAAACTGAAGATTATACAATTTATAGAAAAATAATAAATATGAAAAATATGAAAATTTAACTAAATTCAGTTTATTATTCATGCGTACGTCTACGTTTCGGTCACTTTGCAAATTTGATTTAAAATTTGAAATAAATTTAAAATTCTTTATTATATAACAATAATATATTAATAGTATGAATTATAATATTTTTATACAATTTTATGTTTTCTGATTTTGCAGTTTTTATATATACAATGCGGCTCCTCAAATAAAAACGCCTAACAACCTGTGTTATATTTATATATATATATATATATATATATATATATATATAAATTATTTTAACTCGTTATTATAGCACTCCAGAGAAAAAAATAACGCGAGCGAAACAAGATAAATTATACTTGTAAAAAAACAATTTTCAGACTACATCTCTATATTTTTATTAAATATATACATACATATACGTATATATATATTATATATATATATATATATATATATATATATATATATATATACTATACTCATAAAACTATAATTGTACGAAGATTTATTTTAATAAAATGAAAAATAAATGGCCGGGCCATAAATTTATTTTGCGCGGTCTACTTTTCAGAATATTTTTCTCAGTTGCTTTTTTCTATATATATATATATATATATATATATATATATATATATATATATATGTATGTATAATATTTTGTAAGAACTGGGAAATCTAAATCTTTAGTTTTATGAAAAGAAATGGTAGTCAGATAGTGGTTTTGCACCTTTATGAAAATAAATTGCTTTTAAATAAATATGCTGTAGAAGATACTGTAAAATATTTTTAATATGAATATATATATATATATATATATATATATATATATATATATATATTCAGATTGAATCAAAGCAAATACCTTAATGCCATATGATTCCATAATACATATTGTTATTATAATATTAAATTTGGTAATTTGATCATTGGATGGAAATCGGCTTAAAACCAGATGCACTTTCATATCAAATTGGCCATCAGTTAATTATGAATTAGGATTTTGTCATTTAATTAATTTCACTGAATTAAATGGTGATTTAAAGAGCAATTTTTGACTAATATACAGTTATATTATTATATAACTAGTGGTGCCTTAAGGCAAATTGCTGGAACTTTCCGTACCGTAATGAAATATTCGAGAAACTTCAAACGTTTTCAAATATATTATTACAAATGCTGTAACTTTCATTATTTTTGCTAACTCGTTATATCTGAGCAAATCAAATGTAAATTAGAAATAAATCAATTTATCTGCAGAACATTAACAATCGTCATTTCATTTCGAATTCAATTTCAAAATAAAAATAGTTGCCTAATTCACACAAAATTGAAAAAGTGCTCCCGTATAGTCACAGTCTAAATGCGTTTGCAAATAATTCTGTGCGACATTTTCACTTGTACTGTGCTTAGCTTGGCGGCATTTTCACATTTTTCCATAGTTTTCACAAAATTGGGAAAGTGCTCCTGTACATAAACAGTCGAAACGCACTTGGGTGAACATTTGTACCAGAGTGGCGCTTAGACTGTGCTTAGCCTGGGTAATTTTTTGAATTTTTTATCCAAAAAATTAAAAAAATATTTTATGAAAAATAAAAAAAGATGTAATAATTTTTTATCCTTAAAATCAATTATTTTGTTGAAACAAGCAGAAAGTTCTTTGAATCATTTAAATCGGACGCTTAGTTCTTAGCTTTGTACATCCGAAACCGGCGGACCTGCCTTTGCAAAAACTAATAAACACTTCTCCCAATCATTACTAATTCAATGATCATTCGAATCCGATACTCCGTTCTCTCAAATACCCGATTTGTATTTTCTGCACTCTTTGCTCCGTATCTCCTTAACGGCTGGACCTGCCTTTGCCAGAAACTAATCAGCACATTTCCCTATCAATAGGAATGGAATGTTTTTAAACCATTCAAATCGGTTGATCCGTGCGCCCGAAAACGTAGATAGTTGTATCAACTACACACACATCAATTGTTTCTGAGGTATGCCAGAATGTTTAGAAACCTCTGAAACGTGAAGATATGCAAACATTTTCAGTTTGGTAATTAAATAAATTAAATTACAATAGGTTTTGACTTATAATTTCCACATAATAAATTATCAGATGTTTTATAAAGATTTTAACAATGAGTATAAATTGTGTTTACATTTCTATGGGTTCCGTACCAATGTTTATCCGTTAAACTGCAAAGAAGCGCTTGCGCGCTTCTATACTTCATCTCAAAAACGGATAAGCTGCGCTATTGTTTTGATGAAAACTTTAAAACTTAAAAAAAATTAGAATATGCAAATTTTTTTGTTCAAAAAAGTCAAATTAAAAAAAAATCAACTAATTTCAAAAATTTAATCTTCTTCAAAAAATGTTAAAGCTTTTTCAAATATTTTAATTTTTGATACGAAAACTTTAAGAGATTTGTCTTAAGGTACGATACCATGCACCACTAGTTTTTTCTACTCTTTGTAAAGTATTTTTTTTAAATTTGTTAAGGTTGCCTGGTGGTGACACACATACAGTTTCGAAACGTACTTAATAAATAGTTGATTATTCATTAACTTATCGTAGGGTAAGTTATTGTAATCGTCAAAAAATTGAAGTGAAATTTTGTAGTTTATAGTTTTCTGAACTTTATGTTAAAGCAAGAAATTTACTTATGAAAAAAATATTGATGTTTATCAAAAATTGTCCACCTCTCCCATTTTTCCATTATACAAATATTTTCCGATGCGCACAAACAGTACATAGTTGATAAATTGTTTGCATAAAGAGCAATTTTTGCAAAGAATTAGAGAGATTGAATATTAAAATCTGAAGATACAATAGTTTTTGATAGGGAACTATAGGTACTTTACTATGTTAGAATTATGGTAAAATTATTATGGAGTGCAAACTGTACAACATTTTTGACTCAAAGCGTACAAAACAGTTTATACAGAATCTTAGTAAATTTTATTAACTTCCCGTAGGGTAAGTTATAGTAATCGTCCAAAAATCGAAATCGAAAATTTTTACATTTCTCGACGTTTTGAAGGTTTCTGAACATTTTGGCATACCTCAGAAAAAATGGATGTGTGTGTGTGTGTGTGTGTTTTGTATGTCCGCGTTTTTTCGTCCACGTTTTCGGGCGCACGGATCAACCGATTTGAATGGTTTAAAAAACATTCGATTCCTATTGATAGGGAGATGTGCTGATTAGTTTTTGGCAAAGGCAGGTCCAGCCGTTACGGAGATATGGAGCAAAGAGTGCAGAAAATAGAAAGCGAGTTTTTGAGAGAACGTATTAACCGATTTGAATGGTTTAAAAAACGTTCGATTCCTATTGATAGGGAGATATGTTGATTAGTTTTTGGCAAAGGTAGGCCCAGCGGTTTTGGAGATACAGAGCTAAATGTTAAAAAAATGGCAGTTTTTGAGAGAACTAAGCGTCCGATTTAAATGATTCAAAGAACTTTCTGCTTGTTTCAACAAAATAATTGATTTTGGAAAAAAAAATTTTTGTTTCTAATTTTTTTTTTCAAAAAAATTTTTTTGTAATTTTGGATTAAAATTTCAAAAAATCATCCAGGCTAAGCCCAGTCTAAGCGCCACTCTGGTACAAATGTTTACGCAAGTGCGTTTAGACTGTTTATATGCAATTTTCCAGTTTTGTGAGAAACTATTGAAAAATGTGAAAATGCCGCCAAGCTAAGCACAGTATAGGTAAAAATGTCGCACAGAATTATTTGCAAATGCGTTTAGACTGTGACTATGCGGGAGCACTTTTTCAGTTTTGTGTAAATTTGGCAACTATTTTTTTTTTTGGAAATTGAATTTGAAATGAAATGACGATTGTTAATGTTCTGGAGATGATAAATTGATTTATTTATAATTAACTTTCCATAGGGTAAGTTATAGTAATCGCAAAAAAATCCAAAATCAAAATTTTTATATATCTTTACATTTCAAAGGTTTCTGAATATGTTGGCATACCTTAGAGAAAATTGATGTATGTGTGTGTGTATGTGTGTGTGTGTGTGCGTGAATGTATGTGTGTTCGGATACAAATTTTCATCGACGATTTCGGGAACACGGATGAAGCAATTTGAATAATTCAAAAAACATTCGATTCGTATTGATAAGGAGACGTGCTGTTTAGTTTTTGTCAAAGGCAGGTCTATCCGTTCCAAAGATATGGGGCAAAAAGTGCCAAAAACGGTAACTCAGTTTTTAAGAGAACGGAGCGTCCGATTTGAATAATTCAAAAAACATTTTACTTGTGTGAACAAGATGAACACTTATCAAATTTTCATGAAGACAGGTCTAGCGGTTTCGGAGATCTAGTAAAAAAAACTATTTGGCGGTCAACAATAATCATTAGACATATGCATATCAAATTATCAGATATTTTATAGAGATTTTATTTTAACAATCAGTATAAGATGGGTTAACATTTCTATGGGTTTCGTACCAGTGTTTATCCGTTAGACGACGACGCGGCGCTTACGCGCTTTGATATTTAGTCTCTATGCATAAAGCAGTACGATTGCTTTGAAAAAAAGTTTAGAATTTCCAAAATATTTCAAAATAAATTTTTCAACAAAAATTAAGTTTTTGTCAAAAATTTATAGTTTCTCAAAAATATATTTTTTCAGAGTAATTTTTTTTCAAAAATGTTAATCTTTTTAAAAAAAAATAATTTTTGGTACGGGAAGTTCCAGCAATTTGCCTTAAGGCACGATGCCATGCGCCCCACTAGTTTAGTTTCTGATAAGCTAACTCAAAAAGAGTGCCCGGGACAAAGTTTTTGAGTTATTTGAAAAAATGTAAAAAAGTGTCTCGAATTCATATTGTAAATATGCAAAATACATTCGGGCGAGTGCACACTGTACAAGACTTTTGTATCAAAGAGTATAATATAGTTTATACAGAATTTTAGTAAAAGTACAGAATTTTAGTTGGCAAAGCTGTCAAATTATCCATTCCCTTAATTTTTTTCAATCTCATTCGATTCCCTGGGAATGCCATATAACAATATAATTTAAAAACAACTATTCGGATTTTGCTTCGTAATTCAAAAATCAGTGATTCAATGCAAAAACGCGGTAACGATATATCAAAATCTTGAAACATTAAATGTGCCAATTCAATTTAAATAGAATCAGTTTGAGATTAGTTTGGCATTTGCAAAGACTATTAAGGAATAATTATATAAGACATGCTTTGCATTGGGTAAACTATTCATATATATTTTGCTATATGCTCCTATCACTTATGCACCACATTTGACATCAGTTAGTAATTTTCATAGTAGAAATATTTTTTATGGTGAAACAGCGTTTGTCGGGCCAGCTAGTATATACATACATACACACACATATATATATATATATATATATATATACCGTGAACGTGTTTTCAGACAGACAAATGGCACCTAGACTGAATTTAAATTAGGGGATCATTACCTAACTAAGGGATTCCTTCGTTCTTATTTCTGTTTACTCACTCTCTACTTATATATATATATATATATATATATATATATATATACTAGATGACCCGACAGGCGTTGTCCTGTACCCACATCTACAAATCAAAAATTCCAATTTTTTTAATATCCTATCCTATAATTTTTAATATTCTATTTGATGTCCTGTTTTTGTCATTCATTTATGGTCTTGTCATAAACAGTATAATAAATTCAGAAAAAAAAATTCAGTTTCTGCAATTTTAGACTCATTTCGTTATTTATTAAACAGAATTATATAATTGCATCTGCCAAACACTTTTACTGTTGACTGTATATTATATTATTTTAATTTCTGGCACATCTCAGCTGCTTTTTGGCAATAATAATGTAGACATTACATTTTTCTTGTATATTATATTCTAATATTATCTAGGCTCATAATTTCAGCTAAATTCAAATTTGAAGTAAATTGTTATGTCTAGCAGATGACAGTTTAATTGTTTTCGATGTCAAACAATGATAAGTGTTGTTTTTTGTATTTTTGCCATTTATTTCTACAATATTACTATATAGCCCAGTCATTTGGTGCAAAAAAATGCTGTTGCCTTAAGAGTTTTGCGGTAGTTTTGAAAATTGGTGATGTTATAGATTTTGATGTGATCTTTACAAATTTGAACTTTGCCACCTCGAATTTTTGCCGCTGCCGCCGCTATATTGAAAAAATTGCGTCAAAAATCAGTTTTTCAACGATAACTCCTTTTTGGCTCGTGTTACATTAAAATAACTTTATACAAAATTAAACTAGACAAAATTTTCTATAATTTATTCAATTACGTTTTTTTCTGTAACATCGATACATTTAGCGTACGTGCGCCGCAAAGTTTCTGCTGCTCGCGCCACCATCGGATATTTGGCCGCTCTTTGCGCTTGAACGCATTTTCTCTAATAAATAAATAATTTCAATGTTGAATTAAGCTTTTATGCTCAGGTCTGGCCTAGAAATAACATAAATTAATTATTTTTGCTTTTCATTCTTATTTTTGCTGATGATTGAACATTTTAAATCATACAATTTAAAGCACTTTTTTTTTTTTGGCAATATTTATATAAATTTCGGATTATTAAACTATGAAATATTGAATAAACTCAAATTGGAACTATATATATAGGAATAATCTTTGGCGATAATCGTTCCAATAACTCGATTGCAAGGAATAGATTGCTGCGTATTGTATATAAGATTATATTATCTTCTAATAACAATACACAACGTCAATTAGCTGCATTTTTACATCTACATATGTATATTATGTTCAGAATCAATAGAAGTATTTTTTCTAGACGTCAGTATATTTTCATCGTTCCGTATACAAGTTTTACTTGCATTTTGAAGCCATGACTGCTAATAACGTGAATTGTTTTATTTGTGAAACTCCATTGCGGAAAAGTGAAGTGATTGAAGTGAAAGAAAGAGGATAGAAGACTTTTCGCAAATCAAGTGCTCAAAGAAAGGACAATAAAGGTAAACTTTCAGAAGGACTAAGGTCAATAGTTGCTCATGAGGTTTGTCGAAAGATCTAAATACAGTTATTCATATATTTAAAAATCCAAAAACTGATCCAGAGATCATTGCCAAAGCTGGAGAACGTTTTCTTCTTAAATTGTACGGTTGTAGTGATGAGAGTACCATAAAATATAAATCTTTAAACGTCTTTAGATATGCGTGCTTTACAAAATCGGCATACAAAATTAAATTTAATATTGCATCACTACCACCAACGCAGGCAGCAGCAGCACGACAACATTCATTCCTAATATATCACCAAATTCAGCAGTAGTATGGGAATGAGGTGAATGCAGAACAATGGGGATGGAAAAGGTGCAAAAATGGCCACAAAGTTCCACTACAATTTGCGCAGATAATGGAGCACTTCAATCCTGCCTTTCTGCATCCACAGGCTTTCTGACATCCCTTTTTGCATTTGCAAGAAATCAGTTTCAACAAGGTGTCCGGAGCTGGAGGCTCGACTGAGGTCACAGGAATCAGGCCATTTTTGCTCCTTTTCCATCCCCATTGTTAAAAAATATTGCCAAAAAAATAAAAAAAAATGCTTTAAATTGTACGATTTAAAATGTTCAATCATCAGCAAAAATAAGAATGAAAAGCAAAAATAATTAATTTATGTTATTTCTAGGCCAGACCTGAGCAGAAAAGCTTAATTCATTATTGAAATTATATATTTATTAGAGAGAATGCGTTCAAGCGCAAAGAGCGGCTAAATATCCGATGGTGGCGCGAGCAGCAGAAACTTTGCGGCGCACGTACGCTAAATGTATTGATGTTACAGAAAAAAACGTTATTGAATAAATTATAGAAAATTTTATCTAGTTTAATTTTGTATAAAGTTGTTTTAATGTAACACGAGCCAGAAAGGAGTTATCGTTGAAAAACTGATTTTTGACGCAATTTTTTCAATATAGCGGCGGCAGCGGCAAAAATTCGAGGTGGCAAAGTTCAAATTCGTAAAGATCACATCAAAATCTATAAAATCACCAATTTTCAAAACTACCGCAAAACTCTTAAGGTAAAACTACCAAATGACTGAACTAATAGCTTCATCGTTCATTACATCCTAAAAATTTCCTTTGTCAAACTCTAAAAAGAATTATCAAAATCCGAATAACCGTTCAGGAGAAGTATCAAATCGTACACACGTACAGAAGAATTTCATATATAAGATATTTTTATTTATAATCATAAATTTTTGATACATATTCTAATATTGTCTAGGCTCATAAGTGAATTGAAATTTTTGGCAGATGACAGTTTTTATTTGTTTTCAATGCCAAACAATGTGTCAAATATTTGTCATGTGGTTTTTTGTTTTCTCTATTTATTTCTACAATATTACTATATTTTTATAATCACATACATCCTAAAAAAAAACCTTAACAAACTTTAGATAGATTTATCGAAATGCGAATAATCGTTTAGAAGGAGTATATTTACATACATTTTTACAGAATTATTTTATATATATTAATTATATATCTATTATATAAAAATAGGTCGGGTTTTCCTGGCTGACGAAATAACTCCAGAACGCACGAACCGATTTCGACAATTTTGCATTCGTTGGAATGATCTCGTTATAAGGTTTATAGCAAAGAAACTTGAACACTTTTTCCTTTTTCACATATAGCGTCATCTCTGATACTTAGTATGTACTACAAACTAATATTTTTTGTGTGACTGCTACTCATTTGTCTGACAGCTACTCATTGTTCTCTGCTCAGTTAATTTCACGTGACAAACCAGCATTGTGTTCACTGTGAAATTGTGCAAAAAAGTAAAAAAATAAATTATTTGTTTCCTAACATTTCAATTGGAAACCATCAAATCAATCACGTGTATTGTGCAAATTTTTATTCAATTTCAACGACAGGCAATTTTTTTTTTATCTTTTAGTCACCAAACGAAATGTTACATAAAATGAAACCATCTGGTGGTGAAACGACGTTTGCCCGGTTTGCTAGTATATATATATATATATATACATATATATATATATATATATATATATATACTCCCAATAATTATTCCATCACATCCCCACACCCACCTCTTTAAAATTCAAAATCAAAAGATTTTTTCACAAAGATAAAAAATCTATTCAATTCAAACACATTTCTCTCTCTCTCCTCTCGCTGTGAGCAAAGAAACAAAGAAATTACACAACTGTGTAGTCTTAAATTCGTTCAACCGCGTCGCTCCACCGTCTCTCCACCGTCTCTCCACCGTCGCCTTCGGATGGGCAATTCCGCAGGGCAATTACAGACGCGAGGCACGGACCGCCTTCGATATATTTTAATTTGCTTGTGACCCCGCTTTCCCCTACAATACTCCTCTGTGTACTCCACTGTACTTTGCTTTGTTAAATCCTAGTCTGGAGAACGGATAAAATTGTCTTACCGGAGGAGAAAGGAATTAGATGCAGATGTGGAGAGATGTTTATATAAACATTCATTGGGTTGGAGTTGGAGGATTTAATTTGGAGGGTGGAGGGTTTGGTGAATGGAGGTTTTCTTTACTAAATTTTGTATCGTGATGTTAGTGTTGAATGAAATAGAAAAAGGATTCTACTGACGAGCAAACTGAAACAAAATATGTGGAATTAAAAAAATGACTCTACCGTCGAGCAAATTAAGTTAAACTGACAAATAAATTGAAATAAAAGAAATGAAATTGAAAGAAAGAACTCTACTGACATGCAAATTGAAATAAAAAAAAATAAAATTTAAAGAAAGAACTCTACTGACAGGCAAACTGAAATAGAACACAAAATAAAAAAGGACTCTTTCCGCGAGCAAATTAAAATAATTAATAAAAGAAAACTCTACCGTGAAGCAAACTGAAATATAAGAAAAATAACCCTACTGACAAGTAAACTAAAATCCTAAGTGTAAAATATAGGACTCTACTTATGACCAAGAAATTGAAATGCTCTACTAAAAGCTGACAAATCCAGAGTATAAAATGAAGGAAAAAGGACTGTACTGACGAGCAAATTAGAATACAGTGAATTTGAACGAATTGAATATTGTTTTTAACTACAACTACAACTACACATTGAATTAAAAATAAAATCCGAATTACTTTCAAAAAAAAAAATTTTACATTTTTTCAATTTTGAAATAAAAACAAATCTAGAAAAACAAATGTTTTGTCAACACACGCAGTTTTTGAATTATTCAAATCGGATGCTTAGTTTTCTGAAAAAACTGCCTTTTTTGCACATTTAGTTCCAAAACGGCTGGTCCTGTCTTTACCAAAAACTAATCACCTCTTCTCCGCATCATTATGAATTGAATGTATTTTGAATCATTCAAATCGGTTGCTCCGTTCTCTCAACAACTTGATTTAAATTTACTGCACTCTTTGCTACGTATCTCCTTAACAGCTAGACGTGTCTCTGCCAAAAACTATACAGTACTTCTCCTAATTGTTACAAATTTAATGTATTTTAAATCATTCAAATCGGATGCTTAGTTCTCTAAGAAAACTGATATTTTCTGCACTCTTTGCTTTGTATATCCAAAACGACTGGACCTGTCTTTGCCAAAAACTAATCAGCACATCTCCCAATCATTGCAAATTGAATGTATTTTGAATCATTCAAAGCAGATGCTCTGTTCCCTCAAAAACTCGATTTCTATTTTCTGCACTCTTTGCTCCGTATCTCTTAAAGGCTGGACCTGCATTTGCCAAAAACTAATCAGCAAGTCTATCAATCGGAATCGAATGTTTTTTACCCATGCACCACTGGTAAATAAATAGAAAAAATGCCAATTACACCTAGTAACTTTACAATCACGAATAATTTTACTTTACAAAAGCCTCCACCGTACCGCATAAAATCCTCCACACTACAATTTACCGCATAACCAAAGCCTAAATACATAAATTCGCATCCAATCATAATATTTGATCTAAGTACTATCTCCACCGGCCACCGGATACGCCAATCTATTATCCATACAAATGGGTAATATTCAGATTGACAGATATTAGTCATGTGCCAGACAGACACATTGTAAATATTGAAACGGCATAGAGAGTTCCGTACTCAGATTTGCATACAATCATATTGCAAATCTATTATTATTCGTCGGGGAAAGGACAGGGCGGTGGAGGAGGATGCGCCTGTTAGTGAATAGTAAATCATTTATTTAGGTGCGGTGGAGGGATAGAAGATTGATTCGAAATTAATTACAAGTTTTTAGATATATATATATATATATATATATATATATATATATATATATATACTAGCAGACCCGGCAAACGCTGTTTTGCCATCAAAAATATTTTGCCGCTTTGCAGAAGTTCTTATAATATACATGATAAATTAATAATAATGTTATTTTTATTACACAAATTTTTTTACATTTCGATAATTAATTCTAACGCATCATATTGTTTTGTTTATTTTAATTTTATTTATGTCAAATAGTGAAATTTTTTTTAATCGATGAATAAATTAGGTTTTAGT
This sequence comes from Ctenocephalides felis, assembly GCF_003426905.1. Taxonomy (NCBI): domain Eukaryota; kingdom Metazoa; phylum Arthropoda; class Insecta; order Siphonaptera; family Pulicidae; genus Ctenocephalides; species Ctenocephalides felis. Next base: position 37,927,899 of record NW_020539726.1, on the reverse strand, counting down.
CTAAATCAACGCAATACCATTATCTAAATATATATATATTTTATATAAATATCAGATTTTTTACTCCTTCATTTAATTTAAAAAATATTGAATGTCAATTTCATATATCCAATATCCACTAAATTTTTACATGCCAAAATATTTCCTTTTTGGTCGAAATTTAATATAATAGGATATAATAATTTATATCTATAATTTAATCGGCAATATTGCCTATAACATAACTTGGAATAATTAATTTATTTGTATTTTATTGAAGACGTTAAAAATTCATTTTTTTGAACTGTCTTTTGAATTTTGTTTATGATTAATGTTAAATTTAATATGTCGCTTTTTTATTGTGATTTATAATGTTTTAATCACTTATCATATAAATTTTCCACTATAAATTGATATTTATACTATCCCTGAAACACATGAATAAAGTTCGAGAAATCCGAGTCCAAATCTATAAAATGTTTGATTTTTGGCACTTTTATTAATTTTTTATCAATTTTTGTACTGTAAAATATTGGATGATTATTTATCAAAATTGTAATATTTAAATTATAATTTTAGATGAATATACTATCTATTTTGGCATAGCAATTAGTTTTTTTTTTAATTTGAAATCAAGTGAAACATAAATATATTTATTTGATATTTTTCCATAAATATCCGATTTATGATAATGTAATTTTCAATTATTTTTAATTTATTTTGAATTAGCAAATGTCAAAAAATATAATCATAATATGCATTAAATATTGTCTATAAATAATATGTCATTTTATAAGTATTATTTATTACTTTGGTGCTTGATATGGATATGAGTTTGTAATAAAATAGATTCTTTCTGACAAATAGTTAAAAACTTGTTTTAATTTTCAAATTATTTGACATTTCATACTTCCAAAATTAATTCTCGCATCGTGGATAGTCTGGAACAATCGCAGTATCGTTATCTAAATATACAATTTTTATA
>NW_020539726.1:37903690-37926835 GCF_003426905.1 Ctenocephalides felis | reverse complement strand
AAACATCGTGACACGAAATAATTTAATATATATATATATATATATATATATATATATAATATATATCCTTCGATTTATGATCACTTCTCTCCACCGTCCAACTGGTAAATTACTATTAACCGCATAATGTGATTTTTTCGAGCTTCATTCTCTCTCATAATGACAATACATATTTTTGCTCCCATTTGCCGCTTTGCAGATAATAATTTGTCTTTTTTGCTGCCCGAAGGCATTATTGTGCGAAAAATAGATAATGGGTTTCATATACTGATCTAATGATAGATAGAGAGAAGTGGGATAGATTCATTCTTTTTGTTTGTAGGACGAAATGTAGTGATTGTTTTTGAAAATTATTTACTATTTATTATTTAGAATAAAAAGTTAGTCATATACAAAGAGATGTGTGTAACACCAACTTTATAACTGGAAAAATAAAAAAAAAGAGTTTTTCTTTAAATTTATATTTTTGTTTGACAAAATTACGTTTTTTCTTTATTTGTAAAACACGTATAATTATCTCCATTTTTTGCGTATACTTAAGTTTTAGCAGTTTCTGAACTTAGTATACTGATGAACTGACAAACTGATAGATAGGTAAACAGGTAGACAAATGTTCTGGTAAATAGAAGAACAGATGAACAGGTAGATAGGTAAACAGGTAACCAGGTGAAAAGAGAGGCAGATAAAAAAACGACAGGTAAACAGGCAGATATATAAACAGACTAACATATAGACATATTTTTAGGTAAACAGACAGACAAATAAACAGACTTAAAGGTAAACAGGCAGACAATAAACAGACTTATAGGTAAACACACAGATAAATAAACTTAAAGGTAAACAGACTAACAGACAAACAGATAAACAGACAGAAGGACAGATAATTAGATAAACAAACAAATATACAGACAGTCAGATAAACAGACAGACAGACAGATAAACAGCTAAACAAACAGTGTGACCAATTGCTAAACAAACATACTAACCAATTGCTAAACAAACAGACTGACCAATTGCTTAACAAACAGACTGACCTACACCTAAACAAACAGACTGACCTACAGCTAAACAAGCAGACTGACCTACAGCTAAACAGACTGACATACAACTAAACAGACTGACCTACAATTAAACAGAAAGGCTTAGAAATAAAAAGCGGACAGGCTTAGAAATAAAAAGCAGACAGGCTTAGAAATAAAAAGCAGACAGGCTTAGAAATAAAAAAAACAGACAGGCTTAGAAATAAAAAAAATAGACAGGCTTAGAAATAAAAACGGACAGGCTTGGAAATAAAAAGCAGATAGACTTAGAAATAAAAAAAACAGACAGGCCCAGAAATAAAAAGCAGGCAGGCTTAGAAATAAAAAGCGGACAGGCTTAGAAATAAAAAGCGGACAGGCTTAGAAATAAAAAGCGGACAGGCTTAGAAATAAAAAGCGGACAGGCTTAGAAATAAAAAGCAGACAGGCTTAGAGATAAAAAAAACAGACAGGCTTAGAAATAACTAGTTGGTTTGGTATTTAGCCTTGAGGCAAGTTACATGAACTTCCCGAAATGTGTAAATAATCGACTTAATCAAAAAAAAATGTGTAAATAATATACTTCATTAATCCTACTTTAAAAAAAAACGATAATGATTTTAGCAAAGTTTGACGCATTTTTAAAATTAAACTACTTGTCGTTAGGCCGTAATATTACAGTAAGTTCTATAAGACCATGATGTATATCGCCAAAAAAAATTCCATGAAAATCGGCTTAAATTTTTTTTTCAACAGTTAATTACTAGAAAACGGCTCGGTAGATTTTCACCTAAAATTAATCAGTACCATTCCCAACTAATATCTTTCGAACAGTTTTTGATTTTTTAAAATCGTTCGGTAGGATGAGCTTAAATGTTGATGAAAAGTTTTTTTCAAATTACAAAGAAACGGCTTGGCAGATCGTTGCACAAAACTGACAAACGATAGTCCTCACCGAAATACATCAAATGCCTTTTAAATTTCTAAAATCGGTTCAGGCGTTTTTGAGAAAACGTCGATCAAAAGTCTAATTTTGACAAATGCCAAAAAGACCATACTGATTTTTGCAAACTTTGACGAATTTTTAAAGCTGAACCAGTTGTCGTAGGGCCGTAATATTTTAGTATGATCTAGAAGACTATGGTATCTATCGTCAAAAAAATAATCATAAAAATCGTCGAAATTTTTTTTTTTAAAACATTATTACAAGAAAACGGCCCGGCCGATCTCTACCAAAAACTAATCAGCACGAATCCCAACCAATATCTTTCGAACGTTTTTTGAATTTTCAAAATCGATTCAGAATTGCGGGCTAAAACGTAGACGAAAAATTTTTCACTTTTCTGCCATTTATGAAGAAACGGCTTGGCCGATCGTCGCACAAAACTGACAAACAATAGTTCTCGTTGAGATACATCGAATGGCTTTTAAATTTTTGAAATCGGTCCACCCGTTTTCGAGAAAACGTCGATTTACGGCAAAAAATCTGTTCACATACACACACACACACACACACACACACACACACACACACACACATACTTTTTCCAAATTTGGTCTCATTCGATTCAGAATGGCTTGAAACGTCGAGAAAACATAAAATTAGCGAATCGGGTTTTTTGATGAAAAAATAGACCGGCTTAGAATTAAAAACGGACAGGCTTGGAAATAAAAAGCAGATAGGCTTAGAAATAAAAAAAACAGACAGGCCCAGAAATAAAAAGCAGGCAGGCTTAGAAATAAAAAGCGGACAGGCTTAGAAATAAAAGCGGACAGGCTTAGAAATAAAAAGCGGAAAGGCTTAGAAATAAAAAGCAGACAGGCCTAAAAATAAAAAGCAGACAGGCTTAGAAAAAAAACAGGCAGGCTTAGAAATAAAAAAACAGGCAGGCTTAGAAAAAAAAAAACAGGCAGACTTAGAAATAAAAAAACAGGCAGGCTTAGAAATAAAAAACAGGCAGGCTTAGAAATAAAAAAACAGACAGACTTAGAAATGAGAAAAAAAAACAGACAGGCTTAGAAGTAATAAAAACAGACAGGCTTAGAAATAAAAAAACAGACAGACTTATAAAAAAACATACTGACAATGAAACAGATAGACAAATAAACACATAGATGAATAAACATACTGACAAATAAACAAGTCATATAAACAAAGTCAACAAGTAGACGAGAATTAATATAGAAAAGTTGATATATGGACACGCTAATACGTACTAAGGTAAATTATATATAATTAAAAAAAAAACTCATTTATAAAATCGATTAGTTGCCTAAGAAATATGCAACTTGCCACAAGGCAAAATGATACTGACAACTAGTTAAATATTCTATTTCTTATTTTTTAACAAATATTTTAATTAATATATTATCAGCATATTTATTACTTTAGTTATATTTTACCCGGGTCTCACCTAATAGCAAAAAATATAGTACATTGCTGAAGGGTCAATGGATAGTATTTCAATCTGCCAGCAAATAATATATATATATATATATATATATATATATTTATATATATATATATATATTACATTACCTTTTGCATCTAAAACTGTATACCATCATTTTCATGTGTCCCTCCACCGTGTTGGCAATTTAATTTCTGACCTCACTAAAAATAAAACCGATTTTGTGTCCCAGTCTATAGATGGCAGTGTGTGATAATATACGATGCCATTATCATATTTTATATGGCGGAAAAGCAGAAAAAATCTGTGATAAAAGAACCATTAATAATGGAAAATGAAATTGATAGCAAATTACTGGGTTGTTTTGCTTCCTACCCTCCACCGTCAGTTATTTTATAGGGCGATGTTGTTGCCAGCCAGCAAGCCAGCTATCCAGTCGACTTGCAATTATTGGCTGCAACTTTTCAAAAAGTTTATGATACAATTATAAAGGAACTATGTGATGTAATAGACTTAGGTCTGGTGGAGAGAATTTTGAAAAGTTAATGTAATGGATAATCTGAATGTAGTTATTAATTTCCCGTAGAGTAAGTTATAGTATTTGCAAAGTTTTCGCATATTTTTACGTTTCAAAGCGTTCTGAATATTGTGGCATGCCTTATAAGAAACTGATGAATGTGTATGTAAGTGGGAATATAATTATGCGTCGACGTTTTGGGAGAATGCATTAACAGATTTCAATTGTTCAAAAAACATTCGATTTTTATTGACGACTAGATTTGATAATTAGTTTCTGGCAAAGGCAGGTCCAAGTGTTTCGGAGGTACTTATATGATGTTATAGACATATATCTGGTGGAGCGAATTTTGAAGGGTTAATGTAATAGATATTTTATTAATACATATGTATTATCCGAATGAATTAGATCCGAATGTAGTTATTGACTTTTCGTAGAGTATGTTATAGTCATTATTTATTTTTTTTTATTTTTTTGCAAATACTTATTTTTACGTTTCAAAGTATTCTGAACATTGACGATTTTGGAAGCACGGATTAACTGATTTGAATTATTCAAGAACCATTTGATTCCTACCGACACGGAGACGTGCTGATTAGTTTTTGGCAAAGGCAGGTCCAAGCGTTTCGGAGGTAAGGAGCAAAATGTGTAATATTGTGGGTGTATGTATGTGTGGGCACAATTTTGTCGTCGATGATTTCGGGAGTACGGATTAACCGGTTTGAATGATTCAAAAACCATTCTATTCTTATTGTTAAAGAGATATGTTGGTTAAGTTTTAAAGAAGGCAGGTCCAGCCGTCTTGGAAATATAGAGCAAAAAGTGTTGAAGTTGTGCGTGTATGTATGTTGGGATACATTTTTTTCGACGACGATTTTGGGGGTACGGACCGACCAACTTGAACGATTCAAAAAACATTCGATTCCTTGTGACGACTAGATTCGACGATTAATTTTTGGAAAAAGCAGGTCTAAGAGTTTCGGAGATATTGAGCAAATAGTAATGAAAGTGTGCCTGTACGTATGTACGGATATAATCTGTGGTCAAGGATTTCTGGAGAACGGTTCAACTGATTTGAATAATTCAAAAAACATTCGATTTCTATTGTTAAAGAGATGTGCTGAATAGTTTTTGCATAAGGCAGATCCAGCCGTTTCGGAGATATGTAGCAAAAGTAATGATTGTGTGCTTGTATGTGTACAGGGTTACAATCTGTCAAGGATTTTGGGAGTACGGTTCAACCGATTTGAATTATTCAAAAAACATTCGATTCCTATTGTCGAAGAGATGTGCTGGTTAGTTTCTGAAGAAGACAGTTTAGGCCATTCAGCAGATACGCTGCAAAATATAATCAATGTATTCTTGTGAGTATGTTTGTATACAATTTTTCCTCGACGATTTTAGGAATACGGATTAACCGATTTGAATTATTCAAAAAACATTCGATTTCTATTGACGATTACTCTAGATGAATAGCTTTTGAGAATTCTATTCCCTTTTGTTTCGGAGTTAAGGAGCAGTAAGTAATTAAGTTGTGTGTGTATGCCTGTGCAAATACAATGTTCCGACGACGATTTTGAGGGCACGGATAGACCGATTTGAATGGTTCAAAACAATTTGTTTTCTATTGATGAAAAGACGTGCTGATTAATTTTTGAAGAATACGTGCAAAAAATGGTAAATAATTTTTTATTTCTTGCACTTTTTATATACATTTCGGTATAGACTGTAGTGTAAAAACATAATAATTTTTGACTAATTGGTAATTATCAGTATAGGTTATTAACAAAACTAGAAACTTTTGAATTGTAGACATGGGTACTGGACAACATCTGTCGGGTCATCTAGTATATATAACACTATCATCCTCAACAATTTCTTCTCAATAAATATAAAATTTGCAACAGATTATCCATTCTACCGTTCCTAGCAATTTTTCAGCCGTAATGTCCCCAATAGCTTACATTACTTGCTTGCTTTCTTGCTCCACCGTTGCTCCACCGTACTACTGGTGCACGGTGGAGAGTCGCTTCTTTCAGAGATCACTTCCTATAAATCTTATGTCCGGTTTCCGCTGCTTTGGCCGGAAATAATATTGAAAGTGCGACTACAATTGCCCGGACATTAATGGGCCTTCCTCGGCAAAATATATCTATTTTGCAGGTCGCGCGGGCTAGAATTTGCAATCGGAATGCCAGTTGGAAGCGACAGATGGATATTGATGGAACTACCAAGGATATTTATGATGAGAGATAGATTTTAGATACTGTTTAGGTAAAAATTTTGCTATTTTTCTCGGTTATAGTGTTTATAATTGATAGGTGCATAAATTGTTGTTGAGTAAACTGATTTTGCTTGTCAGTAGAGTTCCTTATTTTCATAGACCAAGTAAACTCAAAAATGAAATTTTTAGTTACCTTTATGTTTCAAAGTCTTCTGGGCATTTTGGCATACCTTAGATAAAATGTGTGTCTGTGTGTATGCGTTTGTATGCATGTACAAACACAATGTTTTGCTAACGATTTTGGGAACATGGATCAACCGATTGGAATGATTCAAACAACATTCGATTCCTATTGAAGATCGCACTAGATGACTAGATTTCGGGAAAGGCAAGTTTAATGGTTTTAGATATATGAAACAAAAATTGTAAAGTTGTGGGTGTATGTATGTGCGGATACAATCTTCCGTTACCGATTCCAGCAGCATGGATCTACCGATTTGAATGATTCAAAAAATATTTATTTTCTATAGACGACCTGTCTGGATGAATAGCTTTTGGTAATTCCATCTCCAGTCGTATCGGAGATAAGAAGCAAAAAGTTTCAAAATTGTGGGTGTATGTATGTGTGGATACAATATTCCGTCGACGATTTTGGGAGCACGGACCAACCGATTTGCATTATTCGAAAAGCATTCAATTTCAATTCATGACTAGACTGAATGATTAGTTTTTACGGACTTGCGATTCCAGTTGTTTCGGAGATAAGGAGCAAAAAGTGTCAAATTGTGCGCGTATGTATGTGTGAATACAATCTTTCGCCGACAATTTTTGGATCACGGATCGACCGATTCGAATGATTCAAAAAGCGATCGATTTTTATTCACGACCAGACTGGATGATTATTTTTTGGCAATGGCAGGTCCAGTTGTTTTGGAACGAAAGAGTGTGAAATTATGAATATATGTATGTGCGGATATGAATCTTTAGTCGACAATTTTGGGAGCACGGACCAACAGATTTACGTGATTCAAGTAGCATTCGATTTCTATTTTTAATAAAACTGTGTAACTTGTTTTTGGGAAAGGTAGGCTTCGGCGTTTAGGAGACATGAGACAAAAACTGCACAATATAGAAATTTTGTTTTTTGAAGAACGGAGCATCAGATTAGAGTAATTCAAAAAAAAAACTGAATACATTTTTGCAAAGGCAGCTCCAGATTGTTTGGCGACGTAGATCAAAAAGAAACAAATCGAAAGTTTTTTGAATAATTTAAATTGGTCAATCCGAGCTCCTAAAATCCTTGACAAAAAATTGCATCCGCACATACATACACGCACACAATCAATAGTTTTTGCACTGTATCTCCTAAACGACTCGATCTGCTTCGTTTAAAAACAAACCAGCACATCTCTTCGACAATAGAAATCAATTGTTTTTAGAATAATTTAAATCGGTCGATCCGTTCTCCTGAAATCCTTGGCGACAGATTGTAACCGCACATACATACACGCACTTCTTCATTACTTTTTGCTACATATCTCTGAAACGAAAAACGAAAAATGCCGAAAGAATATTATCATATATATATATATATATATATATATATATATATATACATATAATTTTGTGTCTCCACCGTCCTTTTTTTAAATAAATATTCTATTTTTAAACACATAATTCGTGATGTCGATGCAAAAAGTTTTCGTTTCAAGAGTCAAAGAAGGCAACTTTATGAGTGAATGAGTGAGGTAATGCAACTTACGAGTTGTCCCATCTAAAAAAAAGTTTTAGTCTTTTTTACCCTAAAAAGATGACGTCGAGAGGAAGGAAGGAAAAAACTTTTTAACCGTCTTAAGCTCTCTACTCTTCATGAGGGATGATAATAGACGGAGAGCTGGGGTAAAGGATAGATAAATTATATAATCTAACTTCTTTTGGCGCGACTAGGGTGTAAATCCGTATAAATGCAACGAAATTGCGTTACGGTAGGTAAAAGTCGATAAGATAAGAGTCGAGTGCCAATAATTCGTTATTCGCTTTCGATGATATCATTTTTATACGGGTCGATTGTGATCAGTCGTCGTGTATGTGAATAGAGATCTGTCGTTGTATGCGTACCGGCATCAACGTTGTATGCGTACCGATATCAACAAGGAAATCGGCATAGATAAATAAACATTTCAAAGTCACATCGTAGTACAAATCTTGATTTAATGAAAAATGCCTGAATCAGAAAAATATTTTACCCTGTTGCTTGAAAATAATAAAACAAATTAAACATTTGTGCCGTGTACTAAACGTAAGTTTATTGGTTAGAAATTATTTATATATTATTTGTAGTTTCTATAAATCTTTAAAGTTATTAAAATGAAAAATATTTTACGCAAAACAGATATTACAGCTGTTCAAAGAATGAAACTGTATCGCCAGCGAAAAAAAAAAATACAAGCAGTCCATGAATGCATTAATTTAATTACATGAACGTTAATTTTAATTACATGAAGTTCTTCAAACACAATTATTATATGACGAGTGAAGTTGCGAAAACAATATTTGTTTAGGCGTTGTTTAACATAATCCACTGTGTGAACAAATATTATAGAATTTATTAATCAGCAATTACTTCATTTCTCCAATAAAGGTTCAAGTCCTAAATGCTAATTACAATGACAAACCGATCATGTCACATTTGAAGTATGACTTTAATTACATTATTGTTTTCAAATATCATACATATTTTTATTGGTATTATAAATATATAATTTATAATTCATCATTATATAAATGTGTATAATGGTGGAGACACTAATAAATGTGTGCATCACGAGTGTTACCATCATATTACTAATAAACATTAATTCAAAATTGTTTTATGATATATTTATTTTTACTTAAATGTCATCTTGTACAGTAGCAAATAAGTTTTACTTTAATCGCGTGTGAACCTTACGCGCACTCTTTTTTTCTATCGAATGTTTGGCATGAATGAATCAGGCATAAAAACTAACCTCCAAAATGTAAAGACGTCAAGTTACAATTTTATTGCAAGTGCAGCTTTCTGATGTCTCTTTAGTACGTGAAGTTAGGTTATGTGAGTAAAACGCCTGATAGCACAGCAAATACATAGCTTTTTGACAGTATGATACTGTTAACCCGTACAACATACATCGATCACATTGCGCTATTATTTGAAATTACGTTTTTAAATTTTAAATATTTTTTGAAGTTTTTTATGTTAATTTCCGTATTAAATTTGTATTTTCTGCCAGATGGCTTTAATTTTTTTTCTGGATTTTCAAAACCGCTAGACCTGCTTTTCTCAAAAACCAATTAAGACGTCTCTGTAAAATAACCTTTGCATTTTTATTCAGATTTTGGCCCCTTAGTTTTATTTTCAATTTCTATAATTTTTGTTTGTTATATATTATTTTTTTTGTTATAAATTATTTTTGTTAATCAAGACTTTAATGTCTTATTTACAAAATTGATATGTGCAAAAAAAGAAAAAAAATACCAACAAAAATTAAAATAAATTGAATATAAAATTAAATAAGTAAAATAAAAAGAGTAATACAAAAAATAACATAAATGAGCTACGACTTTATGATGTATACCGCGTAATTTATATAATATTAAATAAATTTTTCAACACTATGAATTTTATCTCTACCGGCTCCTCCACCAGTCTCCACCTTAAAAAAAACTAACTCTTAACGAACCAAGTTTTCGCATAGAAATAGAAATGTATATAAATATTAAGCAAATGGTAAACGGTAAATGGTAAATTGAATTCATTCACAAACTTTAGTTTGTAAATCCAAGTTGATTTAGTAGATTTAATTTTACAAAATATTTTGTAAACTATATTGAGGTGGGGATATCTGGCTAAAAAAATTTAAGGCTAGAAAATAAATTTAAATTAAAATAATGTGGCTGAAAAATATTTATTATTATTTACGGCTTGCTGATTAATAAATAAATAAATAGAAATGTATGAAAACCACTGGGCTTCCGACGGCCTACTTAACGTACAGTCTGATATGGGGGATATAAGAAATAGAGAGCCGGTGATTGTACAGGAAAAAATATCACATGGTTCATTGTCAAAGTCATGTAATAATAATCTGAAAGCTTATAAGAAGTATATAATTTGTAAATATAGTTTCCCTAAAAATTTATTACCAAAATGTTTTTCTAAACATTTTCACAAACAAGAGTAACTTTAAAAATAGTTTTTAGCAAGTTTAGAAGAAAAAGATAAATAAAAAAGTATATTGTAACGAAAATTTATATTATGGGTTATATAAAATGATAGTATTTGATAAAACAAAAACAGTACATGAATTCAAAATAAAATGCATGAAGACCACTGGGCTTCCGACGGCCTACTTGACAAGTACGCCCTATCTGATGCATGCGACACATAAAATAGAGAGCTAGCAATTTAAGATTATAAATAGTTTATTTAAATAATTAAAACTATATAACAATAAATAAAAATAAAAGTATATAAATTAAATAATTGATAAATATTTTACATTTTTTTTTCTGTACGTATAAAATAACTTACAAAAAATAATTTTATTTTATTGATTTTTATCTTGGAATTTATTTTTATTCATTTAGCTGCTAGCAATTTTAAGAAAGTAAATATGTATATATACATATATCTTCTGTTTACAAAACTAGTTTCGTAATATATTGCATATATATATATATATATATATATATATATATATATACTAGCAAACCCGGCGAACTCCGTTTCGCCACCAGATGGTTTTGTGAGAAAGAAGAAGAAATTTTTTGTTTGTTTTATATTTGAAAAGGAAAAATTTCATTTTATTGCACAACAGTAATGAATTTATTTAGATTACAAAAATGAAGTGTTTTTAGTTGAACTTCTCTAAGTAAATGAAAGTGAATCCGCAAATTATCCGTTTCATGGAAGTGATTTTTGGTAAACCACATTTTTTGTTTTTTGGTCTGACGTTAACACAAACAAAGCGGATGGTTTTTCAACTCGTGAACAGGCAACGTGTGACTGCCCATGTGAAAAACAATGATTTTCTAAATAATCTATTTGAAATTTATCCCGCAAACATCAAGAGATTGGCCTTGCGAGTTGTTATTGCGAATGCAAGGCGAACTGGAAATTGCAATCGTTTGAAGTCAAAGGGAAAACCAGTCGGAATCATTGGTATGTCACCAAATCGCCAGCAATTTTTGATTGAATAGTGAAGTTCAGTGCGTGTACATCACTATACTTTACGGCAACAATTGTTCGTTGACTTAACCAAGCATAATTCTGATAATTCTCACTAATGTCATTACTCGAATTTTTAATTGCGGTGCGTGAAGTTCCAGCAATTTGCAGGCACCACTAATTTTCTTAGCTATAAACCTTGCGGAGCTCAAAACCTTTCCAACGAATGCAAAATTGTCAAAATCGGTTCGTGCGTTCTGGAGTTATTTCGTCAGGAAGGAAAACCCGACTTATTTTTATATATATAGAAGATATCTATTTTTTATATATTTTGAAACATGATGTAAATTTATCTTGAAAGATAAAAATAGCAGCAAAGCTAGCAATTTCATCAAATTAAATATGTAAGTATACATATATCTTCTGTTTGCGAAACTAGTTTCCTACTAAGATATATATATATATATATATATATATATATATATATATTCTAAGAAGCCAAAAAAGAAATGAAGCAAGCAATTTCACGATCGACTTACTTTTATGCTTTTATTTATTTTCTACCAATAATGCTTATATTCGTTTTGTGTAGTTTATAAGACGAATGTCTTAACTAAAATGTCGGATAAGCCAACGGAAACTTAATGCCCTTTATATATGTATATATATATATATATATATATATTATATATACGAGTATATATATATATTATATATATCAAAGAAGTAATATAAAAAAGTTTTCTAAAATAAACATTTCTTTATTTATTAATTGTCGACGTTTCGAAACTAGGTACGTTCCATCTTTAGGACATCTGTCAAGAAAAATGATCTTGATAAGATCTAAGCAAACAATATGTTTAAGAAAAGCAGAAGATGGTGTATATTTTAAATAAAACGAATAAAATTGTGGAAAAAATAATGTACAGAAATATGACAATATAATCACAATAAAAATGATAAAAATAAATGAGTTAATTTTTTACAAAATTTTAAGAAAAGGTTACTGTAAAAACAGAATTAATTACCTGTATGATTGATTGTACACTAACACTTTTTCTCTGAAAACGATTTTATCAACCCATGTGTACCTAGCCTCATCGCATAATATTTAGTGTAACATACTGATAAATTAAATGCGATAACGACTTCCTATAAATCAAAATCTACTAAAACAGCACCGATAGCACCACCAGAGGTGCGTATAGCTCCACCGCCGGCTCCACCGTATACGTATAATATCGCTCTCGAAACATATTATTATAGGGAAAATATTCCCTATGTATAAATATGTATATATATATATATATATATATATATATTTATATATGTATAGAGAAGACCGTTGTTAAATGTACGTGTGCGTATATAATAGAGGCAATTATTGTAAAGCGAGGCAGTAAATTAGCGAGTGGCAAGTCATTAATGATAAATTCTGATGTTCAATTATTATTTTCACTATATATCATTTAAAAGGTGCATTATATAATATTATATATATATATATATACATATATATATATATATATATATATATTAGGGTGGTCCTTAAAATGGTCATTTTCGAATTGTCTTGCTCCCAAGGGCTCAAATGCTTCCCAAAATAATTAAAAAAAAATCTCTAAAAGTTTCAGCTCTTAGTATTAACATTTAGACAGTCCGCAATTCAAATAAATTTTAATTTAGTACGGGAAGTTCCAGCAATTCGCCTCAAGGCGCGATGCCATACACCACTTTTTCAATATTTAATTTAACTAAAGTATGTCTTATCTTTACTACCTGTCCACCTGCTTATATTTTTGCGTCTCTACCAGGCTATTTGTCTATCTGCAAATCTATTTTTTCATTGTTTTAATTGCCCTCTTTTTTTATTTTTGTATCGGTCCACCTGTTAAACTACCTAATTTTTTCACTATTTATCCGCCTACCTGGCTACGTATATACCTACCTACCTGTCAACATATCTACCTATCAATCTGCCCATTTGTCTAATTTTTTTAAACTTTTCTTCTTGTCAAACTGTCACTTATTTTACCAATGTCTTTGCCTATATAGCTTTTAATCATTCTATTTGCTCACCTGTCTTCTTATGAATCTGTTAACCTGTCTATCTTTTTACTTTCTATTTATCTATCTTTTTATCAAAATACCTGATAAAACCTAGTTGTCACTTTTTATCTTTCTATATGTCTTCTTTTATCTTTGTATCTGTCGATCTGTATACCTGTCTTTCTTGTAACAACCTGTCTATTTTTGTATCTGTCAACCTGTCGACTCGCCAATTTTCATTTCTGTTTACTCGCCCTTCCTGTCTACCTTTTATCTGTTTACATTATTGTCTTCAGCTGCAACCTGTCTGTCCATTTTTTATAGGTGTGTTTTTTTATTAACTAACCTATTCATTTATCTGGCTACCTATCAACCTGTCTAGGCGTCAACCTGTCTATTTTTCTATGATTTTGCAGTTTACTTGTCTTGGTTTCTAAAATTATGTCAGTTTACCTAGAATCCTGTCTACATGCTAACCTGTCTGTCTACATGTCCACCTGTCCACCTATGAAGCTGTCCATCTATAAACCTGTCTATCTGCCTACCTGCGAAACTTTCTACCTTTCCACACGCCCATCTCTATATATGTCCTGCAAACCTGTCTATTTGTCTAATTGTTCACCAATCTATCTTTTTTTTAGTTTACCTGATTATATGTCAACCTGTCTAACCTGTCCATAAACATGTCTATTTGTATTCAAAACTATAATGATAATATGTATATTTCATTCTTTTTTTTTTTCAAATAATATCGTTTTTTATCCTTTTTGCTTGCAACTCTTGCACTTGCATACAAGTGAAATGTTTTTTGAATCATTCAAATCAGGTGCTCCGTTTTCCCAAAAACTTCCATTATTTAACACATTTTGCCCTATAACTTTGAAACGGTTGGACTTAGAAATCATTTTGTGAATCATTCTAATCGGTTGATCAGTACGTCGAAACTTTTCATACTAAAAAAAAGAAATAAAGTTTTATTATGTGAATCAATTTTAGCAATTATAAATGAAACATATACACACAGAAATAATAAAAATAATATTGTGGTGAAGAAAAAAATTAATACTGTTCATTTTACAACTTGTCAATATTATAAACAAACATTAGAAAAAATATTTCTACAAAAATGTACTATACATGAGAATTTATTATACTACATTTAAACCACGTATTTCATACAAAAGCAATAACTATATACCACCGTTTCTCTCTCAATCACAATAATGACAGCGGGATAATTCTCGTAAGAATCTTATTGCCTTCGAGTCGGACTCTTGTAAGTTTTCCTAAATCGACAGCTAAACCGGTAAATACTTTTCTCCTTCGAGATAATATAATAGTGAGTGAAAGACTCTTTCTACAAGAGCTTTCTTTCTTCGTCGAATCGAAATCGAAAACGAAAACAAACAAGTTTAGCGATTTACACCCGAAGAGAGAAATGTATAATATGATCGACGGTGGAGGAATGAAAATATTCTGTTTTATTTATTAACTTCCCGTAGAGTAGTTCTGGTAATGGTCCCAAAATCTAAAATGAGAATTTTTGCATTTCTCGACGTTCTGAAGGTTTCTGAACATTTTGGCATACCTCAGAAAAAATGGATGTGCGTGTGTGTGTTTTATATGTCCGCATTTTTTCGTCCACGTTTTCGGGCTCACGGATCAACCGATTTGAATGGTTCATAACACATTCAATCGCTATTGATAGGGAGATGTGCTGATTAGTTTTTGGCAAAGGCAGGTCCAACAGTTACGGAGATAAAGAGCAAAGAGTGCAGAAAATACAAATCGAGTTTTTGAGAGAACGGAGTATCGGATTTGAATGATCTATAAAACATTCAATTTGTAATGATTGGGAGAAGAGGTGATTAGTTTTTGGCAAAGGCAGGTCCCGCCATTTCGAAGATACAGAGCTAAATGTGCAAAAAATAGCAGTTTTTGAGTGAACTGAGTGTCCGATTTGAATGATCTTAAAAACTTTCTGCTCGTAATGACAAAACAATTGCTTTTGAGGATAAAAAATTATTACATTTTTTCATTTTTTATAAACTATTTTCGTAATTTTGGATTAACAATTCAGAAAATTACCCAGACTAAACACAGTCTAAGCGCCACTCTGGTACAAATGTTTACCCAAGTGCGTTTAGACTGTTTACGTACTGAAACACTTTTTCAATTTTGTGAAAACTATTGAAAAATGTGAAAATGCCGCCAAGCTAAGCACAGTATAAGTGAAAATGTCTTACAGAATTATTTGCAAATGCGTTTAGACTGTGACTACACGGGAGCACTTTTTCAATTTTGTGTAAATTGGGCAACTATTTTTTTTTCGAAACTGAATTCGAAATGAAATGTCGATTGTTAATGTTCTGGAGATAAATTGAATGATTTATGATTTACATTTGATTTGCTCAGATCTAACAATGATAGCAAAAATACTGAAAGTTACAGTATTTGTAATAATATATTTGAAAACGTTTAAAATTTCTCGAATATTTCATTACGGTACAGGAAGTTCCAGCAATTTGCCTTAAGGCACGATGCCGTACATCACTAGTTTCAAAATGAAATCATTTATAAAAAATCCTGTTGTCTATACAACATCGTTTAGAGTTATAAATTACATATTATTTTACAAAATATGACACGGTTTCCGAACAAAGGGCGGCGTATAAATCTAGTGCCATTCGGAGAGATTAAAAAAATCCACGTAATCTATAGCCGTTGCAAGCAGAATGAACAAAAGGCTTATCGCCGACACTGAATAACAATTTCTCTTCGGCAGACACGGTGGAGCGATCGGACGCCCGGACGGTGGAGGAAAAATATATACTTCATCGGAGGTAAAACTAACTTTGTATGAAACAATTGTAAGGAAAAATTAAATCTAAAATTATCGATCCAACTTATGTCTCCACCGGCTGACATTTCCAAATCATAATATATATAAATCTATCCGAGCAGAAGTCGTCGTCTTATGCTTTTCGTAACTCTAATTTGAGTTTGATTAATCTTTGTTTTAGAACACTTCAAAGTTCTATAAAGGAGATCAGAGATCGTTCCAAAGACGTTCACTTGATTATAACGAAAACGTTTCACGGTGGAGGAGCATCAGAAACCGGAGCACTTTTCCCTTATCTTCCCGAGATAAAATAAAATAGTTCCGAGCGGTAAATGGTAAATGGTAAATGGTAAATGGTAAATGACACATTTCTGTACAGATTTAGAGTTAATTTAAATTTTTAGTACGAGGGTAATTGAAAATTGTAAAGGAAAACCAGAAACGGTTTTAGAAAAATAAAATTGGGATAAGACAGGGAATTGGTTGTGTTGTTTCAAGTATGGTTAACTTTAGTTTAAGTATTTTTTAGGAAGATAAGGTTTTAGCTGCTATTACTTTTGTCAAGAAGTCATAAATCAATTTTTAAAATCCGTTTCTCAAAAACTGATTTGCCATTTTTATCACTTTTTCCTCGTATCTCCGCAACGACTAAACTATTTTTAGCCAAAAACCAATCACCACATCTCCTCATCAATAGAAATCGAATGTTTTTTCAACCATTCAAATCGGTTGAACCGTGCTCTCGAAATCGTCAACGAAAGATTTTGGTATCCGCACATACATACAAACGTAAGTACCTAATGTGGTAATTCATTCAGTTTTTGAGAGAACGGAGCGTCTGATTTTAATGATTCAAAAAACATTCAACTTGTATTGACAAAATGACGAATTGATGAAGTTTTTGAAAAGGCAGGTCCAGCGGTTTCAGAAATACAGAGAAAATGTAAAAAAAATTACATTTGGCGGTCAAAAATGGTCATTAGACATATGCACATCAAATTATCAGATATTTTATACAGATTTTGAAAATTAGGACAGGTTTGGCTTTCGTAACATTGTTTATATGTTATACTGCAACGCGGCGTTTACGCGCTTCTATAATTCATCTCTACGCAGCTAAAGCTAAAGTTCTAAATTTACAAAATATTTTAAAATAAGAATAAAATGTTCCAGAAAACAATTTTTACACAAATTCTCAAAAATCGATTTTTTTCGAAGTTTCGGAAAAAAGTGGAGGGGGAACTTGTGAAAAGGTTTTTCTATTTGCCGTGAAATGAGGCGTATTTTACTTATAGAAATATTCTACATATTAGACTAAAATTTCTTGTATTATTATATTACCACAAATATTTTGGTCTTTTCAGAATAATCTCATGCACACAAGTATTACTACCATTTGTTGTTCGTTCGTTACATTAGCTCTAACGTTTCGACTTATCTTAACTGTCCATCTTTATACTTTTAGTTTTGCTCGGAGAAGCCGTTAAGGAAAATACTCCTGGCGGACGCGCAATTTCTTTTACTCGATTTTGTTTTGTGGAAAATAACATTTGAATAATAGTAGAAAATATAATAACAATTTAGATACGTGGTAATAAATGATTTGGAATATTTGTATAGATAAACTATGATTATAAGTAAATGGTGGAGATTTGTTTAGTGTACGGTGGAGACAAAGTTAAGTTTTTTTAAACTTCTTAAATGGTGGAGATTTCTTTAGTGTACAATGGAGACAAAGTTAAGTTTATTTGAAATTTTTGTAAGCTCACATATCGATTTTAGTATTTATCATGATGAAAGATACATTTAGCTATATCGATTTTTTCATAATTTAACCACATTCTGTCTGAGACGTTTGTGGTACTTTTTGCACAAAAATTTAAATATCTCAAACTTTTGTGAGAAAACGTATCGATTTTAGTACTTGTTTTCATTACACATATATTTATCTATTATTTAGTGAATTTGCAACCTTCTAGAATTAATTAAAATATTTTAATAAGTAATAATAACAAAAGTTTTAATCCGATATATGGAATTCTAATTTTATTTCAATCATAGTTGCTGGTATATTCATAGACTAGTCTTTGATATCGATTATTTAAGTGTAATTCATTACCAAATTAAAATTCAAAACTGATCTTTTACTACCCTCAGTGTAAGGGATCTTTTAGCATTTCTCGACATGTTTTTTTGTATTTTTCATAAATATGAAACGTTTCTCGTACATATGAGCCTACAAGAAGAAAGACGTGGACGTTTTCTCCATATAATACAAAAATGATTTATGAACCGACAACCAAATCCGAAATCCGAGGCGGGAACAAAATAAAATGTCAACACTAACACTACACGTAAAGTTATATGTAAAAGGATTTATATAAATACATTCTTATATATATATATATATATATATATATATTAGTTTATATTTCTGAACTAAAAGCCTCGAATTTGACACCAAAAAAAAGGATCTGTTGGGACAATAAATATGCGGTGGAGACATAAAAAATTGATATTCAAATAATTGTTAAAATATTTGTGTGCATTTAAGAATGTTGCAAAATTTATACATCATAGTAAAATGTGTCTTTTATGATAACAAATACTAAAATCGATATATCTTCTCACAAAATTTTGAGTTGATTATATTTTTGTGCAAAAAGTACCACAAACGTCTCAGACAAAAAGTGGATAATTTATGAAAAAATCGAGGTTGAAATAATATTTAAAATATTTCTTTGTTTTCTAGAAGATTGCAAATTTACTAAATTATAGATAAATATATATGTAATGAAAACATGTACTAAAATCGATATGTTTTCTTACAAAAGTTTGAGATAATTACTATCATATAAAAAAAGTACCACAAACGTCCAGGCAGAAAGTGAATAAATTATAAAACGTATGTTTGATTAATTATTAAAATATTTCTATTCTTTCTAGAAGGTTGCAAATTTATTAAATAATAGATAAATATATGTGTTATGAAAACACGTACTAACTCGATATGTTTTCTCACAAAAGTTTGACGTAATTACCATCATATGATGAGATTACCTCAAACGTCCATACGACATAAAATGAATAAATTATAAGAAGTATGTTTGTTATTATCAATTATTAAAATATTTCTATGTTTTCTAGAACTGTATTTTTTATACAAACTGTTGTCTAAGTGTAAGGTTTTCCAGCATAATATATGAACATTTAAAATCAGAATCTTTATATCAGTTAATTACAATAAAACTGTCGTACTAATAAATATTTTGATATAAAATATATTTCCTCCCGGCGTCTCCACCGTAAAATATGTTTGTTGCTCCACCTTAACATATTAACTTTTCTAATAACATTTTCCCGAGTATATAGAAGATTATTTGTCAAGTGTAAAATTAATTTGTCAAAATAACTTAATAATAAAAAAAAGTTTGAACTTCCTTCCCTGGAAAAAAAGGAAAAAGACACATCTTGTGATGCAGGGTTAACATAATCCATCTTATTCCATTCTTGTAGGCCCAGTTGTATTTGATATTTGTATGTATATATATATATATATATATATACATGGGAATCAAATAAGCTTTTATATTTCCTCGCGATATATTCATTTTTCAGAAACGTAAAGAGTTTATCTTCTTTTTTGAAATATGTTAATATACAAATTTGAATTGTACTTGAAATATATATATATATATATATATATATATATTTACACAGTTAATAAAATTAAAAACATGAATATCACAAAGAATTTTATATGTTAATTACGGTTTCGTAATTAATGTTTTACAAAATTTAGGATTTGTTTTTTGTGTTCTAAGTGTTAACAATTTTAGAATTTTTTGTACCGTTTTGAATAATAAATTTTCGAAAAAGCTAATATTAAATTAATATACCAAGATCAACATATAATTTAAATTCTATAAAATGTTAATTTAAACTATATATGCATTATTCAAAATCAAATATTAGCATTATTCCTGTAGTATAATAGCTACAGATAATAAGTGCAGATTAATCTACATTTTTGCTGTAATTAATTTAATTTAATTCAAATTTGAGGCTCTATTTAATTTTATAGGATCTATAAATTATTTTTGTTATAAATTTTTGTATTCCAATATTTATTTCATACAAACAATATTTATGAATATAAAAGTACAAGTCGATGTTATTGCTCCACCGTATTTGAAAACAAAAATTATATTTTGAAAGAAATAAAAATAAATGTTTAAAAAATAAATTTGTATTGAAGTGCGCTTTATGTCTTTATATTATTAATTTTATTAAATCGGAATGCTATTAATATATATTTTATGGCACTTCTATATATTTACGGAAGTTTAAAGATTTATTTTTCTTATATATATATATATATATATATATATATATATATATATATAATTTCATATTGATGAATGCGATCATTTAAAGTTTTCCTATTAACGACGCAAATCCGCGCAATAAATAAATATATTCTACGACCAACGATTTAATGTAGATAGGGAGCTAGGAGAAACAATGCTTAAAGTATTTATATATTAAAAAAAAAGTTTTTAAATATATATAAAAAAATATTTATTTTTTTATGATACAGTTAAAATTATTTTAGTAATATCAATACAAAATTTTATGTTTATGGAAAAAAATATTTTTAATTCGTGCTATAGTTCTAAGGCTAACTTACCTTTATTAAATAAATAGGTTTAACGTTGCAGTTCTGTTTATATAATTCTTCTAAATATGCGATAGTTCCCTTTATATTAACTTTGCTAGGATTAAGTTTTGTTTATTTACTTTTCATGAAAACATATACAAACGTTCACGTACAATTCATATGTTTTTTTTATTTCGTCTATAAAATACGAATAATGAAAGTTACAGTATTTATAATAATATATTTGAAAACATTTAATATTTTCCAAATGTACGGAAAGTTCCAGCAATTTGCCTTAAAGCAAATATTATTTGCTTATATTATATTATTTTCATTTAAAATTATCCATTTAGCTCTCCATCTAAATAAATATACAGATGAAACTAGATCCGGTGGAGGAAGAAAACTAACAGATAAAAAATTCAATTAAATAAAATGTCAGCGGATGATAAAATCTTCGAGTTTAGATTTTGGGAAAAACCTTCTTTTGATTTTGGGATAAGCCCAAACAAGCCTACCCACAGAAAGGTTTTATAACTGGAATTTATATATCATATATACATATGGATATGTACATTTATATACATATATATATACTAGCTGACCCGGCGAACGTTGTTTTACCATATAAAGTATTTGTAATATAAACAATTTCTAAATAATTAAAAGAATTACTAGTTTATTGTATTGTATATAAAGAATATCTTGTGTATTGATATTATTGGCATTTTCACAGTATTTTTACATATGTTCCAAATTTACTAATCATGATATCAGCCGAATTTTTTTATTTAAATTTAAGTAACCTAAAAAATATTATCTAAAATATGTTCTATGAATACAAATGAGTACAAAATTATACAAATGAGTACCTTCAGAGTACAAAGTTTGGAAGAAATAAGATTTGCAAAAAAAGTAGCATAAAGCCAAAAGAGTGTATTATTATATTAACATTTCAAAAAAGTTGATATTTTGAGTTTCTAATAATACTTGCGATCAGTTTAGTAACGTTTTTATGTATAAATAAAACTACAAACAAAACTACTTACTACAATTTAGTCATAATTAAATAAAATTCACGTAAAACATCCTATGAGGCGTAATTGAATCCTCTGTCAGAAACGTTTGACTTTTGACGTATGAGCCGCCGCCAATTGTATCGTTTAAATTTTGAAAATACAAATTTTTAAATTTAAAATATAAAGTTTTCTACGAGGTTTTGTAATAATTTCTCCCCTTTTGCACAATCTCTGGATTTGCACAAATATTTCAAGATAAAAGTGGCCAAATCGGTTCAGTCGTATTTGAGTTTTAGTATACCTAAAATAATATTGAGCTACTTTTTCATATATAAGAATTTACCTAAAATGTAAACATAATCTGTCAAAACCATTTGACATTTGACGTATGAGTTGCCGTCGATTGTTTCATTTAAATTACCCGTCTACAAAAATTTTAAAATATAAAATGTAAAGTTTCTACGCGGTTTTGAAATAATTTTTTACCTCTTGCACAATCTCTGGATTTGCACAAATATTTCAGAAATAAAAAGTGGCCAAATCGGTTCAGTTCGTATTCGAGTTTTAGCATACCTAAGATAATATAGAGCTCCATTTTTATATATAAGAAGATATATTATTTTTTTTTATATATTTTTTTGGAAAACTAAAATATACAAAAATGTACAACATTTCATAAGATTCATATTATTACTTCTTACATTTTATATATATATATAATATATATATAATATATAAGTATAACATATGGGCATATGCTTGTGTTACATAAATACATAAATTTCACACAAATCTCCTAGCCTTCAGTCTAGGGAAAATATATTACTTTCATGTAATATATATATATATATATATATATATATATATATACATATATATATATATAATACTTACTTTTAAAATCAGTTCTCTCCAACTTACTAGATGTGCCTTTCTAAAAAATGAAGTTGTACAGTATGAATAAAACATTTTCTAAATTGTTAAAAATACTTTCATTTTTTTTATTAAAACACTTTGATTAACAAATAGCTTATCTGATATTTTGAAAAATGAGAAAATATGATATATAGGGTACATAGGGCTTTGTTATATATCTTTGTACTAAAAACTGTTAAAATAGTATTTATTTGGCGTATGATCAGGAGTATTTTAATATACATTTAAAACCGTATGTTATATTAGGTTGTCAAATATCTCC
>NW_020539726.1:37888423-37902690 GCF_003426905.1 Ctenocephalides felis | reverse complement strand
TACACCACTAGTTTCAAAATGAAATCATTTATAAAAAAGCCTGTTGTCTATACAACATCGTTTACTGTTATAAATTACATATTATTTTACAAAATATGACATGGTTTCCGAACAAAGGGCGGCGTATAAATCTAGTGCCATTCGGAGGGATTAAAAAAATCCACGTAATCTATAGCCGTTGCAAGCAGAATGAACAAAAGGCTTATCGCCGACACTGAATAACAATTTCTCTTCGGCAGACACGGTGGAGCGATCGGACGCCCGGACGGTGGAGGAAAAATTTACACTCAGGTAAAACTAACTTTGCAGTATAAAATTGTAGAAAAAAATTAAATCTAAAATCATCGATCCAACGTATGTCTCCACCGGCTGACATTGCCGAATCATAATATATATAAATCTATCCGAGCAGAAGTCGTCGTCTTATGCTTTTCGTAACTCTAATTTGAGTTTGATTAATCTTTGTTTTAGAACACTTCAAAGTTCTATAAAGGAGATCAGAGATCGTTCCAAAGACGTTCACTTGATTATAACGAAAACGTTTCACGGTGGAGGAGCATCAGAACCGGAGCACTTTTCCCTTATCTTCCCGAGATAAAATAAAATAGTTCCGAGCGGTAAATGGTAAATGGTAAATGGTAAATGGTAAATGACACATTTCTGTACAGATTTAGAGTTAATTTAAATTTTTAGTACGAGGGTAATTGAAAATTGTAAAGGAAAACCAGAAACGGTTTTAGAAAAATAAAATTGGGATAAGACAGGGAATTGGTTGTGTTGTTTCAAGTATGGTTAACTTTAGTTTAAGTATTTTTTAGGAAGATAAGGTTTTAGCTGCTATTACTTTTGTCAAGAAGTCATAAATCAATTTTAAAATCCGTTTCTCAAAAACTGATTTGCCATTTTTATCACTTTTTCCTCGTATCTCCGCAACGACTAAACTATTTTTAGCCAAAAACCAATCACCACATCTCCTCATCAATAGAAATCGAATGTTTTTTCTACCATTCAAATCGGTTGAACCGTGCTCTCGAAATCGTCAACGTCAAAGATTTTGGTATCCGCACATACATACAAACGTAAGTACCTAATGTGGTAATTCATTCAGTTTTTGAGAGAACGAAGCGTCTGATTTTAATGATTCAAAAAACATTCAACTTGTATTGACAAAATGACGAATTGATGAAGTTTTTGAAAAGGCAGGTCCAGCGGTTTCAGAAATACAGAGAAAATGTAAAAAAAATTACATTTGGCGGTCAAAAATGGTCATTAGACATATGCACATCAAATTATCAGATATTTTATACAGATTTTGAAAATTAGGACAGGTTTGGCTTTCGTAACATTGTTTATATGTTATACTGCAACGCGGCGTTTACGCGCTTCTATAATTCATCTCTACGCAGCTAAAGCTAAAGTTCTAAATTTACAAAATATTTTAAAATAAGAATAAAATGTTCCAGAAAACAATTTTTACACAAATTCTCAAAAATCGATTTTTTTCGAAGTTTCGGAAAAAAGTGGAGGGGGAACTTGTGAAAAGGTTTTTCTATTTGCCGTGAAATGAGGCGTATTTTACTTATAGAAATATTCTACATATTAGACTAAAATTTCTTGTATTATTATATTACCACAAATATTTTGGTCTTTTCAGAATAATCTCATGCACACAAGTATTACTACCATTTGTTGTTCGTTCGTTACATTAGCTCTAACGTTTCGACTTATCTTAACTGTCCATCTTTATACTTTTAGTTTTGCTCGGAGAAGCCGTTAAGGAAAATACTCCTGGCGGACGCGCAATTTCTTTTACTCGATTTTGTTTTGTGGAAAATAACATTTGAATAATAGTAGAAAATATAATAACAATTTAGATACGTGGTAATAAATGATTTGGAATATTTGTATAGATAAACTATGATTATAAGTAAATGGTGGAGATTTGTTTAGTGTACGGTGGAGACAAAGTTAAGTTTTTTTAAACTTCTTAAATGGTGGAGATTTCTTTAGTGTACGGTGGAGACAAAGTTAAGTTTATTTGAAATTTTTGTAAGCTCACATATCGATTTTAGTATTTATCATGATGAAAGATACATTTAGCTATATCGATTTTTTCATAATTTAACCACATTCTGTCTGAGACGTTTGTGGTACTTTTTGCACAAAAATTTAAATATCTCAAACTTTTGTGAGAAAACGTATCGATTTTAGTACTTGTTTTCATTACACATATATTTATCTATTATTTAGTGAATTTGCAACCTTCTAGAATTAATTAAAATATTTTAATAAGTAATAATAACAAAAGTTTTAATCCGATATATGGAATTCTAATTTTATTTCAATCATAGTTGCTGGTATATTCATAGACTAGTCTTTGATATCGATTATTTAAGTGTAATTCATTACCAAATTAAAATTCGAAACTGATCTTTTACTACTCTCAGTGTAAGGGATCTTTTAGCATTTCTCTACATGTTTTTTTGTATTTTTCATAAATATGAAACGTTTCTCGTACATATGAGCCTACAA
The DNA here is from genome assembly GCF_003426905.1 of Ctenocephalides felis. Taxonomy (NCBI): domain Eukaryota; kingdom Metazoa; phylum Arthropoda; class Insecta; order Siphonaptera; family Pulicidae; genus Ctenocephalides; species Ctenocephalides felis. The sequence goes on along the minus strand of NW_020539726.1, from coordinate 37,900,158 downwards.
GAAGAAAGACGTGGACGTTTTCTCCATATAATACAAAAATGATTTATGAACCGACAACCAAATCCGAAATCCGAGGCGGGAACAAATAAAATGTCAACACTAACACTACACGTAAAGTTATATGTAAAAGGATTTATATAAATACATTCTTATATATATATATATATATATATATATATATATATATTAGTTTATATTTCTGAACTAAAAGCCTCGAATTTGACACCAAAAAAAGGATCTGTTGGGACAATGAATATACGGTGGAGACATAAAAAATTCATGTTTAAATAATTCTTAAAATATTTGTGTGCATTTTAGAATGTTGCAAATTTTTTACATCATAGTTATTTGTGTCTTTTATGATAACAAATACTAAAATCGATATATCTTCTCACAAAATTTTGAGTTGATTATATTTTTGTGCAAAAAGTACCACAAACGTCTCAGACAAAAAGTGGATAATTTATGAAAAAATCGAGGTTGAAATAATATTTAAAATATTTCTTTGTTTTCTAGAAGATTGCAAATTTACTAAATTATAGATAAATATATATGTAATGAAAACATGTACTAAAATCGATATGTTTTCTTACAAAAGTTTGAGATAATTACTATCATATAAAAAAAGTACCACAAACGTCCAGGCAGAAAGTGAATAAATTATAAAACGTATGTTTGATTAATTATTAAAATATTTCTATTCTTTCTAGAAGGTTGCAAATTTATTAAATAATAGATAAATATATGTGTTATGAAAACACGTACTAAACTCGATATGTTTTCTCACAAAAGTTTGACGTAATTACCATCATATGATGAGATTACCTCAAACGTCCATACGACATAAAATGAATAAATTATAAGAAGTATGTTTGTTATTATCAATTATTAAAATATTTCTATGTTTTCTAGAACTGTATTTTTTATACAAACTGTTGTCTAAGTGTAAGGTTTTCCAGCATAATATATGAACATTTAAAATCAGAATCTTTATATCAGTTAATTACAATAAAACTGTCGTACTAATAAATATTTTGATATAAAATATATTTCCTCCCGGCGTCTCCACCGTAAAATATGTTTGTTGCTCCACCTTAACATATTAACTTTTCTAATAACATTTTCCCGAGTATATAGAAGATTATTTGTCAAGTGTAAAATTAATTTGTCAAAATAACTTAATAATAAAAAAAAGTTTGAACTTCCTTCCCTGGAAAAAAAGGAAAAAAGACACATCTTGTGATGCAGGGTTAACATAATCCATCTTATTCCATTCTTGTAGGCCCAGTTGTATTTGATATTTGTATGTATATATATATATATATATATATATATATACATGGGAATCAAATAAGCTTTTTATATTTCCTCGCGATATATTCATTTTTCAGAAACGTAAAGAGTTTATCTTCTTTTTTGAAATATGTTAATATACAAATTTGAATTGTACTTGAAATATATATATATATATATATATATATATATTTACACAGTTAATAAAATTAAAAACATGAATATCACAAAGAATTTTATATGTTAATTACGGTTTCGTAATTAATGTTTTACAAAATTTAGGATTTGTTTTTTGTGTTCTAAGTGTTAACAATTTTAGAATTTTTTGTACCGTTTTGAATAATAAATTTTCGAAAAAGCTAATATTAAATTAATATACCAAGATCAACATATAATTTAAATTCTATAAAATGTTAATTTAAACTATATATGCATTATTCAAAATCAAATATTAGCATTATTCCTGTAGTATAATAGCTACAGATAATAAGTGCAGATTAATCTACATTTTTGCTGTAATTAATTTAATTTAATTCAAATTTGAGGCTCTATTTAATTTTATAGGATCTATAAATTATTTTTGTTATAAATTTTTGTATTCCAATATTTATTTCATACAAACAATATTTATGAATATAAAAGTACAAGTCGATGTTATTGCTCCACCGTATTTGAAAACAAAAATTATATTTTGAAAGAAATAAAAATAAATGTTTAAAAAATAAATTTGTATTGAAGTGCGCTTTATGTCTTTATATTATTAATTTTATTAAATCGGAATGCTATTAATATATATTTTATGGCACTTCTATATATTTACGGAAGTTTAAAGATTTATTTTTCTTATATATATATATATATATATATATATATATATATATATATATATATTTCATATTGATGAATGCGATCATTTAAAGTTTTCCTATTAACGACGCAAATCCGCGCAATAAATAAATATATTCTACGACCAACGATTTAATGTAGATAGGGAGCTAGGAGAAACAATGCTTAAAGTATTTATATATTAAAAAAAAAGTTTTTAAATATATAAAAAAATATTTATTTTTTTATGATACAGTTAAAATTATTTTAGTAATATCAATACAAAATTTTATGTTTATGGAAAAAAATATTTTTAATTCGTGCTATAGTTCTAAGGCTAACTTACCTTTATTAAATAAATAGGTTTAACGTTGCAGTTCTGTTTATATAATTCTTCTAAATATGCGATAGTTCCCTTTATATTAACTTTGCTAGGATTAAGTTTTGTTTATTTACTTTTCATGAAAACATATACAAACGTTCACGTACAATTCATATGTTTTTTTTATTTCGTCTATAAAATACGAATAATGAAAGTTACAGTATTTATAATAATATATTTGAAAACATTTAATATTTTCCAAATGTACGGAAAGTTCCAGCAATTTGCCTTAAAGCAAATATTATTTGCTTATATTATATTATTTTCATTTAAAATTATCCATTTAGCTCTCCATCTAAATAAATATACAGATGAAACTAGATCCGGTGGAGGAAGAAAACTAACAGATAAAAAATTCAATTAAATAAAATGTCAGCGGATGATAAAATCTTCGAGTTTAGATTTTGGGAAAAACCTTCTTTTGATTTTGGGATAAGCCCAAACAAGCCTACCCACAGAAAGGTTTTATAACTGGAATTTATATATCATATATACATATGGATATGTACATTTATATACATATATATATACTAGCTGACCCGGCGAACGTTGTTTTACCATATAAAGTATTTGTAATATAAACAATTTCTAAATAATTAAAAGAATTACTAGTTTATTGTATTGTATATAAAGAATATCTTGTGTATTGATATTATTGGCATTTTCACAGTATTTTTACATATGTTCCAAATTTACTAATCATGATATCAGCCGAATTTTTTTATTTAAATTTAAGTAACCTAAAAAATATTATCTAAAATATGTTCTATGAATACAAATGAGTACAAAATTATACAAATGAGTACCTTCAGAGTACAAAGTTTGGAAGAAATAAGATTTGCAAAAAAAGTAGCATAAAGCCAAAAGAGTGTATTATTATATTAACATTTCAAAAAAGTTGATATTTTGAGTTTCTAATAATACTTGCGATCAGTTTAGTAACGTTTTTATGTATAAATAAAACTACAAACAAAACTACTTACTACAATTTAGTCATAATTAAATAAAATTCACGTAAAACATCCTATGAGGCGTAATTGAATCCTCTGTCAGAAACGTTTGACTTTTGACGTATGAGCCGCCGCCAATTGTATCGTTTAAATTTTGAAAATACAAATTTTTAAATTTAAAATATAAAGTTTCTACGAGGTTTTGTAATAATTTCTCCCCTTTTGCACAATCTCTGGATTTGCACAAATATTTCAAGATAAAAAGTGGCCAAATCGGTTCAGTCGTATTTGAGTTTTAGTATACCTAAAATAATATTGAGCTACTTTTTCATATATAAGAATTTACCTAAAATGTAAACATAATCTGTCAAAACCATTTGACATTTGACGTATGAGTTGCCGTCGATTGTTTCATTTAAATTACCCGTCTACAAAAATTTTAAAATATAAAATGTAAAGTTTCTACGCGGTTTTGAAATAATTTTTTACCTCTTGCACAATCTCTGGATTTGCACAAATATTTCAGAAATAAAAAGTGGCCAAATCGGTTCAGTCGTATTCGAGTTTTAGCATACCTAAGATAATATAGAGCTCCATTTTTATATATAAGAAGATATATTATTTTATTTTATATATTTTTTGGAAAAACATAAAATATACAAAAATGTACAACATTTCATAAGATTCATATTATTACTTCTTACATTTTATATATATATATATATATATATATATATAAGTATAACATATGGGCATATGCTTGTGTTACATAAATACATAAATTTCACACAAATCTCCTAGCCTTCAGTCTAGGGAAAATATATTACTTTCATGTAATATATATATATATATATATATATATATATATATATATATATATATATATATAATACTTACTTTTAAAATCAGTTTCTCCAAACTTACTAGATGTGCCTTTCTAAAAAATGAAGTTGTACAGTATGAATAAAACATTTTCTAAATTGTTAAAAATACTTTCATTTTTTTTATTAAAACACTTTGATTAACAAATAGCTTATCTGATATTTTGAAAAATGAGAAAATATGATATATAGGGTACATAGGGCTTTGTTATATATCTTTGTACTAAAAACTGTTAAAATAGTATTTATTTGGCGTATGATCAGGAGTATTTTAAATATAAATTTAAAACCGTATGTTATATTAGGTTGTCAAATATCTCCCTTCCGCTTTTTTGCTATTGGTTTATAATACAAAAAGGCGGAAGGGAGATATTTGACAACCTAATAAATGCGCATCACAAATATCCAGTTATAGCATTTTTAATGGGTTAGTTTATATGTAAAATACGCCTGAATGCACAGCAAATAGATATACATTTTTACAGTTCTTAATATCTAAAAAAGGATAACAAAGCGTTGCCATAACAATAAGTGTTTATAAAATAAAGAAACTCCTTAAAACATTTACCACTCCGTGAGTTTCAATTTAAAACTATATAAAACATAAAAAATTAAAAATGCATTACGATATTTTCCACCGTTAAAAACTATATCCTTTACGAACCTACAATTCACATTAACAATCAACAATTATATCTCTAACGAACTATGTATTTCTATTTCTACTTAACTTCTTTTCCCTGATTTGATTTCATTTTATATTTCCCAGAGCCATAAATTCTCATGTTTGTTTCCGATATAAAAAGTTATGTCCGCACAGGTATATAAAAGCAAGTTTATTGAAAAGCATTAAATGGAAAGTCTCACAAAAGAAGTTGAGTTTGTTTTTGCCTTCGGGCGGCGAAAGCGCCCTATCAGCAGAAACGGCGGTGGCGACCCGATCGCTCCACCGCATTATGTAATTAAAATATATATTTGCTCCGATGTAAACAGATATCAAATATATATATATATATATATATATATATATATATATATATATATATTAGGGTGGTCCTTAAAATGGTAATTTTTGAATTTCCATGCTGCCAGCGGCTCAAATGGTTCCAAATAGATAAAAAACAATTCTCTGAAAGTTCGAAAATGGCCATTTTAAGAACCATCCTAATATATATATATATATATATATATATATATATATATATATATGCACTGATAGAAAAAGTACTATAAAAATAGAAACACAAAGTTACATAAGATTTTTAGTTTTTAAATAAAAGGCATGTATGATACTTTTCGGTAAATAAGTAACTTACAAAAATTATAGAGAAATAGGTATATTATAAAAATTGTAATTATGAAGTGTATTAAAATATAAATTTTAATACAATAAGCAATATCTAAATAATTTCGATAGATTCTTAGCAATAATAATATTGATGTCAAATTCTTCTTCAGTCGACATGAAACTGTCGTCTGTAAAAATTCAATTGACATGAAACTGTCTTCTGATGTCAAATTGTTTTTCAATCGACATGAAACTGTCGTCTGTTAAAATTATATAGACAGGTTCTCAGGTAAACAGACATAAATATATTTATATTAGTACAGGCTAACAGGTTGACATGTAGACAAAAATGTAAGCATGCTGTTTATTAAAGTGAATATCTAAAAAATAGACAGGCTAACAGATAAAAATACAGACAGGTAAATATGTAGGTAATCAGAAAACATACAGAAAGATAAACAGATGGTAAGGTAGGCAGGTAACAGATAAAATATAGACAGGTGGTTAGATAGATTTGTAGGAAAAAGAAAGACAGACAGGTTGATAGCTAGATGCAAAAGCTAGTTTAGTAGACATATTCAAAAAGACAGGTTGATAAATAGACAGGTCGATAAATAGACAGGTTGATGAATAAACAGTTGATAAATAGACAGGTTGATAAATAGACAGGTTGAAAGGATGATAAATGGACGAGTTGATGAATAGACAGGTGATGAATGGACAGGTTGATAAATGGACAGGTCGATAAATGGACAGGTCGATAAATGGGCAGGTCGATAAATGGACCGGTCGATAAATGGACAGGTTGATAAATGGACAGGTTGATGAATGGACAGGTTGATGAATGGACAGGTTGATGAATGGACAGGTGATAGATAGACAGTTTGATAGATAGAAAGTTGATAAATAGACAGGTTGATAATAGACAGGTTGATGAATAGATAGTTTGATGAATGAACAAGCTGACAGGTAGACAGGTAGACAGGTAGACAATTTGATATAGAGAACATCCAAAAAAATAAGGCAGATAGGTAATAATTTAGGTATTCATGTAGTATTATAAAAAATAGACATGTGATCAGACAGGCTGGTATAGTTTATTATAGTTTATAGTTTATAGTTTATACAGATAGAAAGATAGACAGGTAGTAAATAGAATAACTGGTAGACAGGTCTACATATAGATAAGTAGACATCTAGATAAATAGATAGTTAATCAGGTAAACAGGTAGCTTGGAGGAATAATATACAAGGAGACAAATAGTCAGGTCGACAGGTGAACAGGTAGACAAATAGACAGGTTGATTTTATCCAATTCAAATTAATATTGATTATACTCATTAAATATACATCTGATTTTATATTTTTCGACAGATTGACTTCTTCCTGGAAAGAAATATTTAAATAAAAATAAATAACAACACAAAATTTGGTTAAAACGAGTTAAAATTAATTTATTATTTTTATAATATATATATTTAACATCACATTAATTTCATATATTTATTTATATATAATATTAATATTAATAATATATCAATAACATTATAATTTTATTCTTAAAGGTACATTTTACTTCTAAAACATTTGTTCTCATCATCATACTCATACACAAAATTGTATTTTACAAACATTTTGGTGAAAAATATATAAACATTCATATAAATTATTATTATAATTAATGTAAATTAATATAAATTATATATTATTAATATAAATATTTATTAATATAAATACTTATTAATAAAAGCATTAGCAATATAAATTTTTTTTAAAAAATTGTTAAAATCTATTTGAATAATAAAGTACGATTTTTTAGAAATATAAATTATAAATTATCAAAGTTGTTGAAAATTACAAATTATTAACTTTTTCTCCATTTTTCCAAATTTTATTATTATTTATACATGATTAATATTTTTTATTTATTTCTTTGTAATTCTAGCATTTTGTGGCATTTTCATTCGATATTTATTTTCTTATACAAAAATGTAGCTTAATTTTATTTATTTTTGTATATTTATAGAATACAGATTGACTATATACATAAAGCATATTCTATAATATATAATTATATATATATATATATATATAGAATATAGAGATATATTTATTTATAGATATCTATAGATATATATATATATATTATATATATTATAATTCGGCTAATACAAAATTCATTCATTTTACACATTCACTCATACATCATTTCTTAAAAAAAACTTAAAATTAATATTAAAAAATTATAATCATATAAAAATTCACGAAAAATATTACGAAAAATATAACATGATTTTTATTTATAACAAAATGTTTAAAAATTAAAAACAAAATTGTAAAAAATTTATATGAAAAAAAAGGACAAGAAATTTTGTGTCTCCACCGTAATTATTTCAAATGAAAGTTTATTCTTCTTATTATATTTATTATATTTACCAAATAGCATAGTTTTAGCACAAAGTTAACTAATAAATTTTTTAAAAGACTATTTTCTACTTTTAGGCTGTGAATCGTTCCTAAATAAATATCTTTTCGAGAATAAAATTATTAAAATTCAGAGCACGTATTATTCTCAGTTACGCATGAGAAGTTGTCCTATCTTTTCCAAAACTTTCTATTATATGCGGATGTTACATAGATAGAGAGCTGGTGGAGAAATATAGACAAATAAATGTAGAAAATGTACATATGAAACTTCAGTTGAAAAAAATTCCGGTGGAGGGTCAAGTTTTTTTTGAGAGTTCGAGAGAATTTGGGATCTGTTAGGCATTTCATTCATTTTTAGAGCAAATTTCTCACTCACATCAATATTGTTATAAAAATCAATGACTATAGTCCATGATTTTTCACTCAATTGGAATTCAAATTGGGAAATATTGCATAATTAACAAATACAGGTAACTATAAAATTTCACTTCTAATTTAGCCCTTCCTCCTAGCTCTCGGTCTATTTCCGATACCATATGTTCATGGGCACATCCGATCGTTTCCAAGTCATAAACAAAATGAAAAAAGTTTGTTAAACTATTTTAACAGATGTCTTTTGCGCCTCTGGCTTCGGCTTGTGTCGAAACATAGTTTAGTTTTTGTCATTAAATCGAAAGAAACTGCTGGCCAATAAAATTCTGACTAATGACTTCTACAAAGATCAATATTGAAGTAAAAGAAAGTATAAAGAAAGTTAAGAAAGTATAGAGAGAGTTTGAGGATTTGCAGAAACATATGTGGATGGAAAATTGACAAAGTTTTTAACGGTGGAGGAATGGAGAGTCATTAAAGAAAAAAATATTTTATATGAGTATTAAGCTAAATCAGTGCTACTTAAAAATATAAATTAATTTACATAATATATAAATACTGAAATTCATTTTAGGGGTTTGTGTTTTGACGTGTTTAAAGTTTAAAACCTGAAAACTGAACTAAAAATAGAAATCATAAATTTTTATATAAAAAAAAACATTTTGAATGCAATCTAGGACTTTAATTTGTGAAAATATGATTGAAAAAATGTAAATTGAGAAAAAAAATTAACAAATATATATTTAACTTGATAAAACTATTCTAAATAAGTTTTTTTAAACAATTTTAGCTCATACATACTCATTTATACTATTTATCAATATTTTTACAAAAAATTTTTTTTATACACATAGGCGTACGTATATATGTGTTTTAGAGCCTTATAAAAATCAGTATGTAAATTAAAATAAATTTGTTAATAAAATTAGAAAAAATATTTTCATAGCTAGAATAAATTATTAATATGAAGTCGAGTTTATAAATAATTATTTATTTAAATAAAATAGATAGAATGAAGATTCTTAGAAAAAAAAAACAGTGGGGATATCTGTGAATTATTTGCTTAAAAAATTAATTAAAATATAAATTTTGAATAAGTTATTCAAAATTCACTAATAAATTATTTAAATTAAAATGTTTATTATATCAACAATTTTGTTTTAATTTACAGAAGCAAAAAATGCAAACAAAAGCTATTTTTTTTTTACAAATGTCACTAAATCACTTGCACATTTTTTCATAAATTTAACAACGACTTATAAACTTGTTATGCACTAATTATTTAATATTTAATAATAATTAATCAAATACTATTATCTGTTTTATATAAAAAAAAAAGACAGACTATTTTTATACATTTTTAATTACCACGTGGAGGATCTTTGTTAAAAAATATATCCCCATATAAATATAATTTGTTAAAAAAAACTTTAATAATAATAAAAAAATATTCGTCGATCAAAAAGTATTTTTATATAAAAATGATTGAATTATTTTTTATGTATATTTATAACAAATTAATTCACTGTTGTAGATCCATTGTTTAAAATAAATATGGAGAGATTTGTAATAAATTATATTTTATGTACTGTTTACAAGTAAATTAAATATAAGAAAATCTAGAGAAAAATGTGAAAAAAGTAATAAAATTTTGTGCTAAAATTATTATAAATAAATATAAAACTGTACAAAGTACATGAATAATAAATAGTAAAAATTTAAGGTTTTATGTATTTTTTTATTTGATCTACAAAAAAACTGTATATATATATATATATATATATATAGATATATATATATCAATTATCCAACAAATCCTCCACATGTACCTCATTCACCAAATTAATACACTATAATTTATTATATTACTATATAAATTACATTTACGTCTAAAATACATCCGACGCAATTTCTTCTATTATTATTTGTATGTATATCTTAACGTATAAAAATTATATTAAATTAATAATATAGTATATATTGAAGCTATCTTACTAGAAATGATGGTGAGAAACTCGCCGTACAAAATACGGTGAAGACACAAATCAGTAGTAAGAGTGGCGTCCAATGTGTTGGTCGAGATGAACCTGGAATAAAAGAAATAAAATTTATTGTATAAATTATTTTGAATTGATTTTTTGAAAAATTCAGTGAAAAAAGTAAACATAGCCCTAAATTTCACTTCAAATTACAAACTAAAATTTTGTAATTGTCATTTTAGTTCTTCAATATTTGTTAATTAAATTACATATACAATGCGACACCTAAATATGTGTGTGTATTTGTATACGTGTGTGTGTATTTGTGTAGTGTTTGTGTCTGTCTGTGTATTTGTACAAAAATCCTTTGCTATCCGATCTACCAAGTGATATAGTGTTAATATGTAATGGAAAGGTTACAATGTTAATTAGTTTTTTAGAGTTTCGCGCCAAAACTTTCAAACGGAATAATTTAAAAGTTGCGTTGAAAACTAAATCACCAGTTTCCGTAACACAATGCCGGTGGAGTGACGACAGTAGTACGGTGGAGGGACGGGATTTTATAGGAGATTGTGGGGCAAATATTTACAGTTTCACTGGTACTTTGTTAATATGATTGTTAATATTTCACTTGGTAATCATAGATATGAAATAAATTTTGCACATTCATAGTAGTAACTATAATGTGTAAAATTTTTGAATTTGAGAGTTGCAGTACGATCTGGATGGCCGAAAAGTTGACAGAAATGATACTAGTTCTTCTACTAGCGCCGGTATCGGTACTTAGTTTAGATGATTGTAATATTTCAGTTTTTAATTATAGATAAGAAATAAAATTCGGAAGGAAGACGTATGTAGATACTACATGTATAAAATGTGCAAATTTATAGCATTCTTCTTACAAACCGTGTATCCTATAGAGCTCGTCAAAGATGACACTACTACAAAGTATTAAAATTTATACGTGCGCAGGTATATTGTCTAGAAATTATTTATATTTTATTTCGTAATATAGATAAGGCATAAACTTTGCTGCACTTATAGTAGATACTATAGTGTATATAATGTGCAAATTACACAGCATTTTACAACAAACCGTGTGTCCTGTGGAGCTCGTCAAAAATGACACTACTTTCCTCAACATACTATTCAAATATCACGATAATCGTATATTGCGCGGGTACTTTGTGCATAAAATTATTTATATTTCAGTTTGTAATTATAGATAAGAAATAAAATTTTCTGCAACTACAGTAGATACTATAGTGTATATAATGTGCAAATTACAGCATTTTACAACAAAACCGTGTATCCTGTGGAGCTCGTCAAAAATGACAC
>NW_020539726.1:37871138-37887423 GCF_003426905.1 Ctenocephalides felis | reverse complement strand
TATATATATATATATATATATATATATATATATATATTAGGGTGGTCCTTAATGGTCATTTTTGAATTTCCATGCTGCCAGCGGCTCAAATGGTTCCAAATAGATAAAAAACAATTCTCTGAAAGTTCGAAAATGGCCATTTTAAGAACCATCCTAATATATATATATATATATAATATATATATATATATATTATGCACTGATAGAAAAAGTACTATATAAAAGAAACACAAAGTTACATAAGATTTTTAGTTTTTAAATAAAGGCATGTATGATACTTTTCGGTAAATAAGTAACTTACAAAAATTATAGAGAAATAGGTATATTATAAAAATTGTAATTATGAAGTGTATTAAAATATAAATTTTAATACAATAAGCAATATCTAAATAATTTCGATAGATTCTTAGCAATAATAATATTGATGTCAAATTCTTCTTCAGTCGACATGAAACTGTCGTCTGTAAAAATTCAATTGACATGAAACTGTCTTCTGATGTCAAATTGTTTTTCAATCGACATGAAACTGTCGTCTGTTAAAATTATATAGACAGGTTCTCAGGTAAACAGACATAAATATATTTATATTAGTACAGGCTAACAGGTTGACATGTAGACAAAAATGTAAGCATGCTGTTTATTAAAGTGAATATCTAAAAAAATAGACAGGCTAACAGATAAAAATACAGACAGGTAAATATGTAGGTAATCAAGAAAACATACAGAAAGATAAACAGATGGTAAGGTAGGCAGGTAAACAGATAAGAAGATAGACAGGTGGTTAGATAGATTTGTAGGAAAAAGAAAGACAGACAGGTTGATAGCTAGATGCAAAAGCTAGTTTAGTAGACATATTCAAAATAGAAAGACAGACAGGTTGATAAATAGACACGTTGATAAATAGACAGATTGATGAATAGACAGATTGACAAATAGACTGGTTGATAAATAGACAGGCTGATGAATAGACAGGCTGATGAATAGACTGGTTGACAAATAGACAGGTCGATAAATGGACAGGTCGATAAATGGACAGGTCGATAAATGGACAGGTCGATAAATGGACAGGTCGATAAATGGACAGGTCGATAAATGGACAGGTCGATAAATGGACAGGTCGATGAATAGACAGTTTGATAAATAGACAGGTTGATAAATAGACAGGTTGATTAATAGACAGGTTGATGAATAGATAGTTTGATGAACGAACAAGCTGACAGGTAGGCAGGTAGACAAGTAGACAATTTGATATAGAGAACATCCAAAAAAATAAGGCAGATAGGTAATAATTTAGGTATTCATGTAATTATTAAAAAAATAGACATGTGATCAGACAGGCTGGTATAGTTTATTATAGTTTATTATAGTTTATAGTTTATAGTTTATAGTTTATAGTTTATAGTTTATAGTTTATACAGATAGAAAGATAGACAGGTAGTAAATAGAATAACTGGTAGACAGGTATACATATAGATAAGTAGACATCTAGATAAATAGATTAGTTAATCAGGTAAACAGGTAGCTTGGAGGAATAATATACAAGAAGACAAATAGTCAGATAGACAGGTGAACAGGTAGACAAGTAGACAGGCTGATTTTATCCAATTCAAATTAATATTGATTATACTCATTAAATATACATCTGATTTTATATTATTCGACAGATTGACTTCTTCCTGGAAATAAATATTTAAATAAAAATAAATAACAACACAAAAGTTGGTTAAAACGAGTTAAAATTAATTTATTATTTTTATAATATATATATTTAACATCACATTAATTTCATATATTTATTTATATATAATATTAATATTAATAATATATCAATAACATTATAATTTTATTCTTAAAGTACATTTTACTTCTAAAACATTTGTTCTCATCATCATACTCATACACAAAATTGTATTTTACAAACATTTTGGTAAAAAATATATAAACATTCATATAAATTATTATTATAATTAATGTAAATTAATATAAATCATATATTATTAATATAATATTTATTAATATAAATACTTATTAATAAAAGCATTAGCAATATAAATTTTTTTAAAAATTGTTAAAATCTATTTGAATAATAAAGTACGATTTTTTAGAAATATAAATTATAAATTATCAAAGTTGTTGAAAATTACAAAATATTAACTTTTCACAATTTTCCCAAATTTTATTATTATTTGTACATGATTAATATTTTTTTATTTATTTATTTATAATTCTAGTATTTTGTGGCATTTTCATTCAACATTTATTTTCTTATACAAAAATGTAGCTTAATTTTCTTTATTTTTGTATATTTATAGAATACAGATTGACTATATACATAAAGCATATTCTATAATATATAAATTTATATATATATATATATATATATATATATATATATTATAAATCTGGCTAATACAAAATTCATTTCATTTTACACATTCACTCATACATCATTTCTTAAAAAAAACTTTAAAATTGATATTAAATAATTATAATCATATAGAAATTTACGAAAAATATTACGAAAAATATGACATGATTTTTATTTATAACAAAATGTTTAAAAAAATTAAAAAAAATTGTAAAAATTTTATGAAAAAAAAGGACAAGAAAATTTGTGTCTCCACCGTATTTATAGTTACAAATTTCAAACGAAAGTTTATCTTTCCTATTTTATTTATTATATTTACCAAATAGCATAGTTTTAGCACAAAGTTAACTAATAAATTTTTTTAAAAGACTATTTTCTACTTTTAGGCTGTAACATCGTTCCTAAATAAATATCTTTTCGAGAATAAAATTATTAAAATTCAGAGCACGTATTATTCTCAGTTACGCATGAGAAGTTGTCCTATCTTTTCCAAAACTTTCTATTATATGCGGATGTTAAATAGACAGATAGCTGGTGGAAAATGTAATAGACAAATGAATGTAGAAATTGTTCATAATGAAACTTTAGTTGAAAAAAAATCCGGTGGAGGGTCAGTTTTTTTCAGAGTTCGAGAGAATTTGGGAAATTGTTACTAATATTTTCTTATTCATTTTTAGACCAAATTTTTCACTCACGTCCATGGTTTTTCACTCAATTCAAACTTGGGGAATATTGCATAATTAACAAATACAGGTAACTATAAATTTTCACTTTTTAATTTAGCCCTTCCTCCCAGCTCTCGGTCTATTCCCCGATACCATATGTTCATGGGCACATCCGATCGTTTTCCAAGTCATAAACAAAATGAAAAAAGTTTCTTAAACTATTTTAACAGATGTCTTTTGCGCCTCTTGCCTTCGGTTGTGTCGAAACATAGTTTAGTTTTTGTCATTAAATCGAAAGAAACTGCTGGCCAATAAAATTCTGACTAATGACTTCTACAAAGATCAATATTGAAGTAAAAGAAAGTATAAAGAAAGTTAAGAAAGTATAGAGAGAGTTTGAGGATTTGTAGAAACATATGTGGATGGAAAATTGACAAAGTTTCTTACGGTGGAGGGGAATGGAGTAATTTAAAAGAAAAAAATATTTTTATAAAGTATTAAGACTAACTCATATGGTACTTAAAATTATAAATTAGTTCACATAAGTATTTATAAATACTTAAACAAATTAAATTAAATTAATAAATTTTAAAACCTGAAAACTGAATTAAAAATAAAAATCATAAATTTTTTATAGAAAAACAATTTTAATTGCAACCTGGGACTTTAATTTGTAAAAAAATTATTTAGATAAATTAAAAATCAAAACATAAATATAATAAGTATTTGTTTAACCTGATAAAACTATTCTAAATGTATTTTCAAAACAATTTTAGCTCATACATACTCATTTATACTGTTTATCAATATTTTTACAAAAAATTTTTTTTATACACATAGGCGTACGTATATATGTGTTTTAGAGCCTTATAAAAATCAGTGTGTAAATTAAAATAAATTTGTTGATAAAATTAGAAAAAATATTTTCATAGCTAGAATAAATTATTAATATAAAGTCGAGTTTATAAATAATTATTTATTTAAATAAAATAGATAGAATGAAGATTCTTAGAAAAAAAAACAGTGGAGGATTATCTGTGAATTATTTGCTTAAAAAATTAATTAAAATATAAATTTTGAATAAGTTATTCAAAATTCACTAATAAATTATTTAAATTAAAATGTTTATTATATCAACAATTTTGTTTTAATTTACACAAGCAATAAAATGCAAACAAAAGCTATTTTTTTTTTACAAATGTCACTAAATCACTTGCACATTTTTTCATAAATTTAACAACGACTTATAAACTTGTTATGCACTAATTATTTAATATTTAATAATAATTAATCAAATACTATTTATCTGTTTTATATAAAAAAAACAGACAGACTATTTTTATACATTTTTAATTACCACGTGGAGGATCATTTGTTAAAAAATATATCCCCATATAAATATAATTTGTTAAAAAAAAACTTTAATAATAATAAAAAAAATATTCGTCGATCAAAAAGTATTTTTATATAAAAATGATTGAATTATTTTTTTATGTATATTTATAACAAATTAATTCACTGTTGTAGATCCATTGTTTAAAATAAATATGGAGAGATTTGTAATAAATTATATTTTATGTACTGTTTACAAGTAAATTAAATATAAGAAAAATCTAGAGAAAAATGTGAAAAAAGTAATAAAATTTTGTGCTAAAATAATTATAAATAAATATAAAACTGTACAAAGTACATGAATAATAAATAGTAAAAATTTAAGGTTTTATGTATTTTTTTATTTGATCTACAAAAAAACTGTATATATATATATATAATATATATATATATATATATATATCAATTATCCAACAAATCCTCCACATGTACCTCATTCACCCAAATTAATACACTATAATTTATTATATTACTATATAAATTACATTTACGTCTAAAATACATCCGACGCAATTTCCTCTATTATTATTTGTATGTATATCTTAACGTATAAAAATTATATTAAATTAATAATATAGTATATATTGAAGCTATCTTACTAGAAATGATGGTGAGGAACTCGCCGTACAAAATACGGTGAAGACACAAATCAGTAGTAAGAGTGGCGTCCAATGTGTTGGTCGAGATGAACCTGGAATAAAAGAAATAAAATTCATTGAATAATTTTTTTTTGAACCAATTTTTTGAGAATTTTTACTTTCCTACCACAAACTTCTATTTCGTATTAATTCTGTTTGTAGTTCAATATTAAAAAAAAAAACATTCAAATGTGCAAAGTTTAGGTGTGTGTGTGTTTATGTGTGTGTGTGTGTTTGTCTGTGTTTGTACAAAAATCCTTTGCTGTCTGATCCACTAAAGTGATATAGTTTTAATATGTAATGGAAGTGTTACAATGTTAATTAGTTTTTTAAAGTTTCGCGCCAAAACTTTCAAACGGAATAATTTAAAAGTTGCGTTGAAAACTAAATCACCAGTTTCCGTAACACAATTCCGGTGGAGTGACGACAGTAGTACGGTGGAGGGACGGAATTTTACAGGAGATTGGGGCGAATATTCATAGTTTCACGGGTACTTTGTTTAGATAATTGTTAATATTTGGTAATCTTAGATACAAAATAAAACTTTATATAATTATAGTACACACTATGATGTGTGAGATATTTGAATTTTTAAGAGTTGCAGTACGAACTATTTGGTCCGAAAAGTTGCCAGAAACGACGCTAGTTCATCTACTAGCGTCGGTACTTGGTTTAGATAATTTTCAATATTTCTGTTCGTGAATATAGATAAGAGAAATAATTTGCAGCAACGTTTGTGGATACTACAGTGTATAAAATGTGCAAGTTTGAACGTTCTAGCTAAAATGGTGTGGCCTGTAGAGCTCGTCAAAAATGACACTACCTTCTTTAACATACTATATGTTAAAATTCGTATACGTGCACGGGTACATTCTATAGAAAATTAATTATAGTTCAGTTTATAATTATAGATAAGAAATAAAATTTGTTACATTTATAGTATATTCTATAGTGTATAAAATGTGTGAATAACAATATTGTACTAGCAACGGTGTAGTTTCTGATAAATATGATATACAAATTTTATGATAATTCTTATACTTCTTGGGCACTTTATGAAGAAAATTACTTTTATTTTAGTCCGTAATTATAGATAAGGAATAAAATTTGATACATCTGTAGTAGATACCATAGTGTATAAAATGTACAATTTACAGCATTCTAGCTGTAACGGTGTAGCCTGTAGAGCTCGCCAAAATTTACACTACTTTCCTCAACATACTATTCAAACGTTATGCTAAGTCATATAATTGCGTGGCAGTTTCTGTAGAAAATTATTTTTATTTCAGTTTGTAATTATAGATAAGGAAAAAAATTTGCTACAACCATAGTAGATACTATAGTGTACCAAATGTGCTAATTTCAGCATTCTACTACAAACAGTGTAGCTTGTAGAGCTCGTCAAAAATGACTATACTTTCCTAAACATACTATTCAAATATTACGATAGACTTTGTGTAGAAAAATATTTTTATTTCAGTTCGTAAATATAGATAAGGAATAAAATTTTCTATGACCATAGTAAATACTATAGTGTATAAAATGTGCAAATCACAACATTGTACTACAAACGGTGTATCCTGTAGAGCTCGCCAAACTTGGCAGTACTTTTCTGAAAACACTATTCAACTATTAAAATTCATATACGTGCTCGGGTACTTTGTCCAGATAATTGTTTATACTATAGTTCGTGATTGTAGATAAGAAATAAAATTTGTTACAACTATAGTAGATACTACAATGTATAAAATGTGCAAATTACAACACCATAACTGAAAAGGTGTAGTCTGTAGATTTCGTCAAAGATGCCACTACTTTCCTCAACATACTATTCAAATATTAACATAATTCATATACTTGCGCAGGTACTTTGTATTTATTTAGGTAAATTATTTATATTTGAGTTTGTTTTCATAGATAAGGTATAAAACTTCTCACGAATATAGTAGATACTATGATGTATAAAATGTGCAAACTACAGCAGTATACTACAAACCGTGTGTCCTGTAGAGCTCGTCAAAACTCACACTACTTTCCTCAACATGCTATTCAAATATCACGATAATTCATATACTTGCGTGGCTACTTCGTGTAGAAAATTATTTTTATTTTAGTTTGTAATTATAGATAAGGAATAAAATTTGCTCCAACAATAGTAGATACTATAGTGTACAAAATATGTAATTTACAGCAATCTACTACCAACGGTGTACTCTGCAGAGCTCGTCAAACTTGACACTACTTTACTAAACATACTATTCAAATATTATCATAAATCCATATTTTTGCACAGGTACTTTGTCCAGATTCTTATTTTTATTTCAGTTCGTAATTATAAATAAGGGATAAAATTTTTTGCAACTATAGTAGATAATATAGTGTATAAAATGTGCAAATTACAGCATTCTACTGCAAACGGTATAGCTTGTAGAGCTCGTCAAACTTGACACTATTTTTCTCAACATACTATACAAATATCACGATTATTCATATACTTGCGTGGCCACTTTGTGTAGAAAAATATTTATATTTATTTCGTAAATATAGATAAGGAATGAAATTTGCTGTAATTATAGTAGATACTATAGTGTATATTATGTGCAAATTACAAAGTTGTTGCTGAATCGGTGTAGCCTGTAGAGCTCGTCAAAAATGACACTACTTTCCTCAACATACTATTCAAATATTTTAATAATAGGTCTATTTTCTCGGGTACTTTGTTTACATAGATGTTAATATTTCAGTTTGTTTTCATAGATAAGGAATAAGAAATATCTATTTCACAGATATAGTAGATACTATAGTGTATAAAACGTGCAAATTACAGACTTGTAGCTATAACGGTGTAGCCTGTGGAGCTTGTCAAAGTTAACACTAATTCTTTCGATTATATTGCCAGCGAAAAAGTAAAAAAAATATAAGCAGTCAATGAATGTATGTTAATTTTAATTACATGAAGTTCTTCAATATCACGATAATTCATATACTTGCGTGGCCACTTTGTGTAGAAAAATTATTTTTATTTTAGTTTGTAGTTATAGATAAAGAATAAAATTCTCCACAACTATAGTGCAAATTACAGCACTTTACTACAAACAGTATAGCCTGTAGAACTCCATAAAAATTACTGACAAATATCTACTCTCCTTAATAATGATTATTTTTTATTTAGCTATTTTACCCCAGTTTTCCCTATGTATATAAAATATAACATAGAACCTAGAACACCGGGCTGCAAACTTTTTGCATTCAACAACCCACTTGAGCAATTAATGCTCTAAAGTCTGCAGGGACACATAAATAAACTGAAAGTTGTCTTCGTCTTTGTTTCGAAATAAATTGCGACATAATTAAAGAAGAAGTCTTGATGAAATGCTCATTAAGGGGATGATGAACTATTTTTTCTTTAGTAATTAAGTAGAAAGGATACGCTTTTACAAGGATTTCTGATGAGATTTAATTTTTTTTCAAAATATTTTTTAAAATATTTTTCATATTGTGAGTGGCGAATCCTCCACCGTATTTTCCCTTGCGTAGTTAATAAACACAAGTTTGTGTCTGTGAAAATTGCGTTTTCCGGTTCATCAGGCTCAATTCTGGTTGATGAAAACACAAAAGACAGCTCTTGATGCAAAATTGTAAACTGGCAACAAAACTTACTTGTTGTAACTTTCAGTTAGAGTTCTTTGGGGAAACTGCGAAAATTCCGTCGAAGTTAAATATGTGATAGAAGTGTTGGTGGAGACACAGTAGAATGCAGTTGTGGTTATTTAATTAAAATTTGCATCCTAAAATTTTATATCAGAAATCTATATTGTTTTAATGCGTATGATATATTACGGTGGAGATGCAAAACTTCCCGGTCTTTTTTATTTATCATTCATTAATAAATATTTATTAATTTTGTTTTGAAATAAATATATTTTTTCAATGGGTATGCAATATTACGGAAGAGACGCAAAACTTTTCGGTCCTTTTTTATTAATACAGAGTGTGTAGTGTCTTTTATATATTTTCTGAAGTTATTTCAGATTTTACAACAATTGTCATAAATTTCAAACCTGGCATAATAACGGCAGCCAATACCCGTTAGTGAATACTTTTAGTAGTTTTGTATGTTTTACTGTTTTTCTAGAAACGTTCTTGCATTATGGTTAAGTGGAGGACAAAGTAAGGTCCTTGGTACAAAAAACAAATGCTTCATATAAACTTATATTTCAGATATAAAATTATTTTTTTTAGACTGACCGCCTATGCTTGAATTTTATATTAGTCTTAAAAATATGAGATAAGGTCTTCGGAAAGTTATTTTCTAATCCAATTTGATTAGGTTTTGTTTATACATGTATATGTTTACATTTTTTGTAAACATGCTGTTTATTTTACTTTTTCACAAATTTAAAATTACAGTTTTTTTAGACAGATCGCTCGTTTTGTTTAAAAAAATTCTGCAAAATCCAATTAAAAATTTTACCCTTTAGAATCGGATGCCGCCGCTCCGGCGCGAAAATATATACAAATTCCGTAGTTTGCGAGTGAAAAGGGTTAAAAATTTGTATTTTTTTTTCACATATATTTTTAAAATGAATAATTGTAAGTTTTCATTTAGTTTTGAAGTGCTTATTTATTTTTGTACGCTATATTTTACGTACTTTTCAGAAATATGAGATAAGGTCCATTGATGTATTTATACTTGTATATGTTTACACTTTTTATGAACGTGGTAAACATTTTTAGACAGACCGCTCATTTTTAAAATCATTTTTTTAAATATTTTTGATCGTTATTTCCTTATTTCTGTAGTAATTTTAAAATTAATAATGAAATCTTTAACAATGAATATTTATTCAGCTACTTGCCGATAGGCAAATACCGAATTTTATGATCATGAAGAAATACTCAATTTTTGAAAACAAATAAAAAAAGGTGAATTTTCACACAATGTTAATACATTTAATGGTTTTCTTTTACATTTATGAGATAAGGTCCTTGAATGAATTCATTCTAGCTCGGCTCGATTATGTTTTGTTTATATATGTTCATATTTTTTAAAACGTGCTGTTAATTCTACAATTCAATATTGAATTTTTTTAGACAAACCGCTCATTTTTAATATCATATTTTTAAATATTTTAATTAGTCATTTTCTTATTTTCGTAGAAATTTTACAAGTAATGATGAAATCTCTAAAAATAAACGTTTAATGAGCTACTTGCCAATAGGCAAAACTTTATATTTTATAATTATTGAAAAATATTCGATCTTTGACACCAAAATAAAAAAAAAATTGCAAAAATTAATATAAATTTAACACTTTCAATGAGTTTTTTACATTTTTGGGATAAGGTCCATGGGTGGCTTCATTCTAACTAGACTCGATGAGGTTTTGTTTATACTTATATATGTTTACAGTTTTTGTAAATCTGACGTCTATTTTATAATTCAAAATTTATTTTTTTTGACAATCCGCTCATTTTTAAAATCATTTTATTGAAATATTTTAAACCGTCATTTACCTATTTTTGTAAATAATCAAAAAATAATGATAAAATCTTTAACAATATTCTTTTATAGTTCTACGTGCCAATAGGCAAAGCTCAATATTTTATAATCATCAAGAATTACTCATTTTTTGAAAACAAATTCAAAAAAATTGAAAACTTTCACACAACTTTAACACATTTAATGAGTTTTGTTTACATTTATGAGATAGGATCCTCAGAAAGCTTCATTCCAACTCGGCTCGATCAGGTTTTGTATATATATGCATACATTTCTTGTAAACATACACACATATATTTGTTGTTAACGCTTACAATTTTACGAATGTGGGAAGTTCCAGCAATCTGCCTTAAGGCACGATGCCATACACCACCAGTTAATTTATTACCCAAAGGACTTGACTAAAATTTTCTCCATTTGTCCATGACTGTTCTAATGCCTCTCGAAGGCAAAACGCTGTTCTCTCCACCGTATGTGAATAGTGTGTGAAGTGGAAGGAAATTCAACGTGATAGAAATCACACATACAAATACTAACACCCACGGCTTCGGTTTGGTTTGGTTTGAAAATATCCAAAGAAATGGCTGAAATGTAAATTTTATGTGATGCATTTAGGTGACAAGAATGACGGATATACGTCACGTCTGCTATTTTATACGAGGAAATATGTATTAGCGAGACGGCGGTGACGGCGACGGCGACGGTGGAGACGTCAGTGTACGGTGGAGAGATTTTTTGAAATAATGTTTTGTAAAGGAAAATAAGCCTTGTTGTAATAAATAATATTTTGTAAGGGTTAGAAATTTAATATTGTATTGTAATTATTTTATTCTTTTTTCTACAGATGGATGCATGTTTTCTGCACCGTACAGGCCACATTAAAAAGTAAGTAATTAGTTAAAATAAGTCGGGTTTTCCTTCCGGACTTCGACAATTTTGCATTCGTTGGAAAGGTCTCGGGCTCCGCAAGGTTTATAGCTAAGAAAATGAGTGATGCATGGCACCGTGTCTTAATGCAAATTGCTGGAACTTCACGCACCGTAATTAAAAATTCGAGTATTGACATTAGTGAGAATTATCAGAATTATGCTTGGCTAAGTCAACGAGCAATTCTTGCCGCAAAGAATAATGATGTACACGCACTGAATTTCACCATTCAATCAAAAATTGCTGGCGATTTGGTGACATACCAATGATTCCGACTGGTCTTCCGTTTGACTTCAAACGATTGCAATTTCCGGTTCGCCTTGCTTTTGCAATGGCAATTAACAAGTCGCAAGGCTAATCGCTTAGTGTTTGCGGGATAAATTTCAAATAGATTATTTAGAAAATCATTGTTTTTCGCATGGGCAGTTATACGTTGCCTGTTCACGAGTTGGAAAAACATCCGCTTTGTTTGTGTTAACGTCAGACCAAAAAACAAAAAATGTGGTTTACCAAAGAGATCATCAATGAAACGGATAATTTGCGGATTCACTTTCATTTGCTTAGAGAAGTTCAACTAAAAAACACATCAATTTTGTAATCGAAATAAATTCATTACTTTTGTGTAATAAAATCAATTTTTTTTTTTAAATATAAAACAAACAAAAAATTTCTTCATCTTTCTCACGAAACCTGGTGGCACAACGGAGTTTGTCGGGTTTGCTAGTATATATACATATATATATATATATATATATATATATATATATATATTATATAATATAAAAATTAAACTTACCACTCGCTTCGACCAAAACTCTTCCTTGACTTCGTTGCTGTTGCGTAGACCTAGATGGCTCTGATGGTCCTACACTCGTAGACAAGACAAAAACCTGCAAAAAAATTCAAAACAATTTTATTTATACAGAACACAACGAGTTTTATGTATCTAATAGTTATAAAATATATTTTTCTAAATCAATGATAGTTCTTACGAATATTTTTGAAGCAAAATTTTATAGGACATTTTATTTTATCCCTGAACTCAAATCTTATTCGGAATTTAGTAAAAAAAAATAATTTCTGATTTGAATTGGTATAAAAAACTGAATCGGTTGAATTAATAATTGACAAAGTTGACAAATGTTTTTTTTTTCAATTTTTATGTATGTTTTCAAAACCCTAAATTTTAACCCTTCAACCATAAATCTTTGTTTGGTTATTTTAACAATGGAATTAAGTTTCATCCCACTTCTGCTCAGAGAATGTTTTTTAATAAAAAATTAATACTACCCTAAATTTTTACTCGCCTATCATAAATTCTTATTTTTTGCGAAGATTTTAGTAATAGGAACAATTTTTATCCAATATTTATTATATCCAAATTCATTAATAAAATGTTTTTTTTTCTACCGAATTTTTATTGATATTGATTTTATCTTATAGAATAAAATAAAAGTTGCTAAGAAGTTTTGCTTCAAAAATTATTATCAGTATAAAAAAACGGAAGACTATAGTGTTTGAGAGATGCAACCAAAAACTTGATTAAAAACCGAAGACTATAGTTTTTGAAAAATGCAACTAAAAAAAATTTTTTGGTTTGAAACTCGTACACAAGGCCATCAAACAGATAACGTCTATATCACACACAGATCATTCAGCAATGTCGACTATAGACGACACTCGTAGAAAAAGTATACAAAAATTATTTAACTACAACTTAATTTTTTACATAATATACAAAAAGAGTATAAATCAAGTCAGGCTATCAAACAGATAGCGTCTAATCACACAGTCATTCAGAAAATGTCGACTATAGAGGACACTCGTAGAAAAAAGTTTATAAATATTCCAGAAAAAACATAAACTTAATGTTTTAAATAATATACAAGAAGAAAATAATATATATAGAAAATGTTTACGAATATAATTAATTACAAAACTTATCGTTTTAAATTCAGAGTCTGTTATTTTTTACTCACATCTTTCTCCACCGTATCTCTGTACAAGTCATGAGCTGAGCGACGCAAGTCAACCTCATTTTGCCATATCTGGCCAAATCACCTGGAGCAGCCAATTTTAGTGAACTGATAGTAACCAGCCCTTCATTTTCTTCTTCCAAATGGAAATTATCCAAAAACTTCTCGGTTGTTTGTGGAAGGCTGTTGCAGAAAAATCGAGTCTCTGGAAAGTGCAAAATCTGCACGAACCACCGGTGGAGGAAACATTGTCGGTAGATTCAGTATAGGGCTGTAGTAAGATTGCTTGAGGGATGTTACGGCGATTCTTGATAGAGGACTGTCTACGATCTGAAAGAAAAAAAATAATAGGAGTAAGTAAATAGACAATGACAAAAGTCATTTACTCCACCGTACAAAGTAATCCGTTTTATCCGAGTTTCCCTAAACGGTAGTTTGCCATCAGTAACAGCCTCGTCGTAAAAGATTGACAAAGTAGTCGTTTTATGTGTGTTTTGGAATATTTTTATTTATTCCTCCACCTCCGTCTCCACCAGTTATATACTAGAATAAATTCTTCTGTCGTCTTAGTCGTCGTAGTAATATTACTTTACGACTTTTTGTGCGGTTATTGCTCAAACATAAAGTACATATTATATGCGACTTTTGTGCTTTCTTATTACTTTTATTAATTTATTTCAAACTTATGGCTGAGTGTTCATATTATTGTTTTCTGGGAAATGGGAATCGGTAACGGCTTTGGCGGCGGTGGAGAGATCGATATGGGGTAAACGTTATTAGGTTTTTGAGGAGAACGGAATGTATTAGTAGAAACGAAAATTATAATAGACAT
This sequence comes from Ctenocephalides felis, assembly GCF_003426905.1. Classification (NCBI taxonomy): domain Eukaryota; kingdom Metazoa; phylum Arthropoda; class Insecta; order Siphonaptera; family Pulicidae; genus Ctenocephalides; species Ctenocephalides felis. Next base: position 37,873,123 of record NW_020539726.1, on the reverse strand, counting down.
AGATCAGACAAAATATATTTTTTATTTCATATTATATAATGAGTAATTAAAAAATAAGGAGTATAGATTCCAAGGAATTTAGATTCCAAAGAATTTAGATTCCAAGGAATTTTTATTTCCGGGTATTTAGATTCCAAAGAATTTAGATTCCAAGGAATTTAGATTCCAAGGAATTTAGATTCCAAGGAATTTAGATTCCAAGGAATTTGGATTCCAACGAATTTAGATTCCAACGAATTTAGATTCCAAGGAATTTAGATTCCAAGGAATTTAGATTCCTGGAAATTTAGATTCCTGGAAATTTAGATTCCTGGAAATTTAGATTCCTGGAAATTTAGATTCCAGAAAATATAGATTCCAGAAAATATAGATTCCAGAAAATATAGATTCCAGAAAATAAAGATTCCAGAAAATATAGATTTTAGAAAATTGATATTCCAGAAAATATAAATCCTAGAAAATATAATTTTCAGAATATTAATTTTTTAAAGAAAAACCGAATATATTAGTGGGAAAGAAATTACAATAGACATAATTTAGAAAATATGTATGTTTTTATTTTATATGGTGAATAATCAAAAAATATACGACCCTAAATTTTGACCCTCTTAGAATTTTGTATATAAAATAATAATACATTTTTTAATAATTTATTTTTTAATATTTCTTCTACCACATAACAAAGTTTATTTGCAAAGTTTTACCTCCGTCTGATAAATATGTAAATATTAAACCCGACTGGTACATATCTCCACCATTTACCATTTATGTTCAAATATGAACAGTTGAACGTATCCAAACTACAATACAGCTGGAATGTCTTCTTGGAAGTTATGATGCCATTAATCTAAGATGAACACTATCAATTTAGATATTAGTCTACGGATAGTACACTAAACAATTACTTAATTGTAAACGGTGGAGCCGGTGGAGACATTAATAAAAATTTAGTAAGTGACATAAAATCCGGTGGAGACATTGATAAAAATTTAATTGTTGACATAAAATACGTTGGAGACATAATAATATATATTTTATATCAAATCTACAAAAATAAAAACTACCCCAATTAAAAAGTTTTACTTTTATACACTTGTGAAAACTTCACATAACTATTCTCAACAGTTTCTTTTTTTCTTTTTAACAGAATAACTTCTCAATTTATATTCTCTTTTATGAAATGTTTCAATTCCCAATTTTCTTATTCTCGTAATAACGAATAAAAAAAAAATAGAACAAACTCCACTCGAGAGGGTTGTTCTTCTTTCCAGAAATAACTTATTCGAATTGATACATATTTTACAAAACTGAAGAACCGAAAAGAGAACAAGAGTCTGCGAAATAATGAAAAGTGAAATACTTATATGGACTGCGAGTTATTTAAAAAGAATTTTTACAAGTATTTCAAGTATGGCGAGAAGAATTTATTGCAGCGGTGGAGAAATGTTTGCATAAAAATGTTGCACAAAATTGATTTTAGTCAATATTTGCCTTTAAAAACAAATTCTATTGTGGCAAGTTTGGTTTATGCGTTTACATATACAATTGGCATTCCAAGGAATTTAGATTCCAAGAAATTTAGATTCCAAATTATTTAGATTCCAAGAATTCAGATTCCAAGGAAGTTAAATTTTGAGAAATTTAGATTTCGAGGAATTTATATTTCGAGGAATTTAGATTCCGAAAAATTTAGATTTCAAGGAATTTAGATTTCAAGGAATTTAGATTCCAAAGAATTTAGATTTTAAGAAATTTGGATTCCAAGGATTTTGGGTTCCAGGGATTTTAAATTCCAAGTATTTTAGGTTTCAAGGAATTTAGATTCCAAGGAATTTAGATTCCAAGGAATTTAGATTCCAAGGAATTTAGATTCCAAGGAATTTAGATTCCAAGGAATTTAGATTCCAAGGAATTTAGATTCCAAGGAATTTAGATTCCAAGGAATTTAGATTTCAAGAATTTAGATTCCCAGGAATTTAGATTCC
>NW_020539726.1:37829543-37870138 GCF_003426905.1 Ctenocephalides felis | reverse complement strand
TGCACAATCTCTGGATTTGCACAAATATTCAGAAATAAAAAGTGGCCAAATCGGTTCAGTCGTATTCGAGTTTTAGCATACCTAAGATAATATAGAGCTCCATTTTTATATATAAGAAGATATATTATTTTATTTTATATATTTTTTGGAAAAACATAAAATATACAAAATGTACAACATTTCATAAGATTCATATTATTACTTCTTACATTTTATATATATATATATATATATATATATATAAGTATAACATATGGGCATATGCTTGTGTTACATAAATACATAAATTTCACACAAATCTCCTAGCCTTCAGTCTAGGGAAAATATATTACTTTCATGTAATATATATATATATATATATATATATATATATATATATATATATATATATATAATACTTACTTTTAAAATCAGTTTCTCCAAACTTACTAGATGTGCCTTTCTAAAAAATGAAGTTGTACAGTATGAATAAAACATTTTCTAAATTGTAAAAATACTTTCATTTTTTTTTATTAAAACACTTTGATTAACAAATAGCTTATCTGATATTTTGAAAAATGAGAAAATATGATATATAGGGTACATAGGGCTTTGTTATATATCTTTGTACTAAAAACTGTTAAAATAGTATTTATTTGGCGTATGATCAGGAGTATTTTAAATATAAATTTAAAACCGTATGTTATATTAGGTTGTCAAATATCTCCCTTCCGCTTTTTTGCTATTGGTTTATAATACAAAAAGGCGGAAGGGAGATATTTGACAACCTAATAAATGCGCATCACAAATATCCAGTTATAGCATTTTTAATGGGTTAGTTTATATGTAAAATACGCCTGAATGCACAGCAAATAGATATACATTTTTACAGTTCTTAATATCTAAAAAAGGATAACAAAGCGTTGCCATAACAATAAGTGTTTATAAAATAAAGAAACTCCTTAAAACATTTACCACTCCGTGAGTTTCAATTTAAAACTATATAAAACATAAAAAATAAAAAATGCATTACGATATTTTCCACCGTTAAAAACTATATCTTTACGAACCTACAATTCACATTAACAATCAACAATTATATCTCTAACGAACTATGTATTTCTATTTCTACTTAACTTCTTTTCCCTGATTTGATTTCATTTTATATTTCCCAGAGCCATAAATTCTCATGTTTGTTTCCGATATAAAAAGTTATGTCCGCACAGGTATATAAAAGCAAGTTTATTGAAAAGCATTAAATGGAAAGTCTCACAAAAGAAGTTGAGTTTTTTTTGCCTTCGGGCGGCGAAAGCGCCCTATCAGCAGAAACGGCGGTGGCGACCCGATCGCTCCACCGCATTATGTAATTAAAATATATATTTGCTCCGATGTAAACAGATATCAAATATATATATATATATATATATATATATATATATATATATATTAGGGTGGTCCTTAAAATGGTCATTTTTGAATTTCCATGCTGCCAGCGGCTCAAATGGTTCCAAATAGATAAAAAACAATTCTCTGAAAGTTCGAAAATGGCCATTTTAAGAACCATCCTAATATATATATATATATATATATATATATATATATATATATATGCACTGATAGAAAAAGTACTATAAAAATAGAAACACAAAGTTACATAGATTTTTAGTTTTTAAATAAAAGCATGTATGATACTTTTCGGTAAATAAGTAACTTACAAAAATATAGAGAAATAGGTATATTATAAAATTGTAATTATGAAGTGTATTAAAATATAAATTTTAATACAATAAGCAATATCTAAATAATTTCGATAGATTCTTAGCAATAATAATATTGATGTCAAATTCTTCTTCAGTCGACATGAAACTGTCGTCTGTAAAAATTCAATTGACATGAAACTGTCTTCTGATGTCAAATTGTTTTTCAATCGACATGAAACTGTCGTCTGTTAAAATTATATAGACAGGTTCTCAGGTAAACAGACATAAATATATTTATATTAGTACAGGCTAACAGGTTGACATGTAGACAAAAATGTAAGCATGCTGTTTATTAAAGTGAATATCTAAAAAAATAGACAGGCTAACAGATAAAAATACAGACAGGTAAACATGTACCTAATCAGAAAAACTTACAGAAATATAGGCAGGAGGTAAGGTAGGCAGGTAGACAAATTAAAATATAGACAGGTGGTTAGATAGATTTGTAGGAAATAGAAAGATAGACAGGTTGATAGCTAGATGCAAAAGCTAGTTAAGTAGACAGACTCAAAATAAGACAGGTTGATAAATATATAGGTCGATAAATGGACAGGTTGACGAATAAACATGTTGATAAATAGACAGGTTGATAAATAGACAGGTTGAAAGATATAAATGGACGAGTATGAATGGACAGGTGATGAATGGACAGGTGATAAATGGACAGGTTGATAAATGGACAGGTTGATAAATGGGCAGGTTGATGAATGGGCCGGTTGATAAATGGACAGGTTGATGAATGGACAGGTTGATGAATGGACAGGTTGATGAATGGACAGGTTGAGGAATGGACAGGTTGATAGATAGACGTTTGACGATAGAAGATTGATAAATAGAGAGGATTATTAATAGACAGGTTGATGAATAGATAGTTTGATGAATGAACAAGCTGACAGCTAGACAGGTAGATAGGTAGACAATTTGATATAGAGAACATCCAAAAAAATAAGGCAGATAGGTAATAATTTAGGTATTCATGTAGTTATTATAAAAAATAGACATGTGATCAGACAGGCTGGTATAGTTTATTATAGTTTATAGTTTATAGTTTATACAGATAGAAAGATAGACAGGTAGTAAATAGAATAACTGGTAGACAGGTCTACATATAGATAAGTAGACATCTAGATAAATAGATCAGTTAATCAGGTAAACAGGTAGCTTGGAGGAATAATATACAAGGAGACAAATAGTCAGGTCGACAGGTGAACAGGTAGACAAATAGACAGGTTGATTTTATCCAATTCAAATTAATATTGATTATACTCATTAAATATACATCTGATTTTATATTTTTCGACAGATTGACTTCTTCCTGGAAAGAAATATTTAAATAAAAATAAATAACAACACAATATTTGGTTAAAACGAGTTAAAATTAATTTATTATTTTTATAATATATATATTTAACATCACATTAATTTCATATATTTATTTATATATAATATTAATATTAATAATATATCAATAACATTATAATTTTATTCTTAAAGGTACATTTTACTTCTAAAACTTTGTTCTCATCATCATACTCATACACAAAATTGTATTTTACAAACATTTTGGTGAAAAATATATAAACATTCATATAATTATTATTATAATTAATGTAAATTAATATAAATTATATATTATTAATATAAATATTTATTAATATAATACTTATTAATAAAAGCATTAGCAATATAAATTTTTTTTAAAAAATTGTTAAAATCTATTTGAATAATAAAGTACGATTTTTTAGAAATATAAATTATAAATTATCAAAGTTGTTGAAAATTACAAATTATTAACTTTTTCTCCATTTTTCCAAATTTTATTATTATTTATACATGATTAATATTTTTTATTTATTTCTTTGTAATTCTAGCATTTTGTGGCATTTTCATTCGATATTTATTTTCTTATACAAAAATGTAGCTTAATTTATTTATTTTTGTATATTTATAGAATACAGATTGACTATAGACATAAAGCATTCTATAATATATAAATTTATATATATATATATATATATATATCTATAATATATATATATATATAGTATATATATATATATATATATATTATAAATTCGGCTAATACAAAATTCATTTCATTTTACACATTCACTCATACATCATTTCTTAAAAAAAACTTTAAAATTAATATTAAAAAATTATAATCATATAAAAATTCACGAAAAATATTACGAAAAATATAACATGATTTTTATTTATAACAAAATGTTTAAAAAATTAAAACAAAATTGTAAAAATTTATATGAAAAAAAAAGGACAAGAAATTTTGTGTCTCCACCGTAATTATTTCAAATGAAAGTTTATTCTTTCTTATTATATTTATTATATTTACCAAATAGCATAGTTTTAGCACAAAGTTAACTAATAAATTTTTTTAAAAGACTATTTTCTACTTTTAGGCTGTGACATCGTTCCTAAATAAATATCTTTTCGAGAATAAAATTATTAAAATTCAGAGCACGTATTATTCTCAGTTACGCATGAGAAGTTGTCCTATCTTTTCCAAAACTTTCTATTATATGCGGATGTTACATAGATAGAGAGCTGGTGGAGAAATAATAGACAAATAAATGTAGAAAATGTACATAATGAAACTTCAGTTGAAAAAAATTCCGGTGGAGGGTCAAGTTTTTTTTGAGAGTTCGAGAGAATTTGGGATCGGTTAGGCATTTTTCATTCATTTTAGAGCAAATTTTTCACTCACATCAATATTGTTATAAATCAATGACTATAGTCCATGATTTTTCACTCAATTGGAATTCAAATTTGGGAAATATTGCATAATTAACAAATACAGGTAACTATAAAATTTCACTTTCTAATTTAGCCCTTCCTCCCAGCTCTCGGTCTATTTCCCGATACCATATGTTCATGGGCACATCCGATCGTTTTCCAAGTCATAAACAAAATGAAAAAAGTTTGTTAAACTATTTTAACAGATGTCTTTTGCGCCTCTTGCCTTCGGCTTGTGTCGAAACATAGTTTAGTTTTTGTCATTAAATCGAAAGAAACTGCTGGCCAATAAAATTCTGACTAATGACTTCTACAAAGATCAATATTGAAGTAAAAGAAAGTATAAAGAAAGTTAAGAAAGTATAGAGAGAGTTTGAGGATTTGCAGAAACATATGTGGATAGAAAATTGACAAAGTTTCTAACGGTGGAGGAATGGAGAGTCATTTAAAGAAAAAAATATTTTTATAGAGTATTAAAGCTAAATCATGTGCTACTTAAAATTATAAATTAATTTACATAATTATTTATAAATACTGAAATTCATTTTAGGGGTTTGTGTTTTGACGTGTTTAAAGTTTAAAACCTGAAAACTGAACTAAAAATAGAAATCATAAATTTTTATATAAAAAAAAACATTTTGAATGCAATCTAGGACTTTAATTGTGTAAAAAATTGATTTGAAAAAATGTAAATTCAAAAAAAAATTTAATAAATATATATTTAACTGATAAAACTATTCTAAATGTTTTTTTAAACAATTTTAGCTCATACATACTCATTTATACTATTTATCAATATTTTTACAAAAAATTTTTTTTATACACATAGGCGTACGTATATATGTGTTTTAGAGCCTTATAAAAATCAGTATGTAAATTAAAATAAATTTGTTAATAAAATTAGAAAAAATATTTTCATAGCTAGAATAAATTATTAATATGAAGTCGAGTTTATAAATAATTATTTATTTAAATAAAATAGATAGAATGAAGATTCTTAGAAAAAAAAAACAGTGGGGATTATCTGTGAATTATTTGCTTAAAAAATTAATTAAAATATAAATTTTGAATAAGTTATTCAAAATTCACTAATAAATTATTTAAATTAAAATGTTTATTATATCAACAATTTTGTTTTAATTTACAGAAGCAATAAAATGCAAACAAAAGCTATTTTTTTTTTACAAATGTCACTAAATCACTTGCACATTTTTTCATAAATTTAACAACGACTTATAAACTTGTTATGCACTAATTATTTAATATTTAATAATAATTAATCAAATACTATTTATCTGTTTTATATAAAAAAAAACAGACAGACTATTTTTATACATTTTTAATTACCACGTGGAGGATCATTTGTTAAAAAATATATCCCCATATAAATATAATTTGTTAAAAAAAACTTTAATAATAATAAAAAAAATATTCGTCGATCAAAAAGTATTTTTATATAAAAATGATTGAATTATTTTTTTATGTATATTTATAACAAATTAATTCACTGTTGTAGATCCATTGTTTAAAATAAATATGGAGAGATTTGTAATAAATTATATTTTATGTACTGTTTACAAGTAAATTAAATATAGAAAATCTAGAGAAAAATGTGAAAAAGTAATAAAATTTTGTGCTAAAATTATTATAAATAAATATAAAACTGTACAAAGTACATGAATAATAAATAGTAAAAATTTAAGGTTTTATGTATTTTTTTATTTGATCTACAAAAAACTGTATATATATATATATATATATATATATATATATATATATCAATTATCCAACAAATCCTCCACATGTACCTCATTCACCCAAATTAATACACTATAATTTATTATATTACTATATAAATTACATTTACGTCTAAAATACATCCGACGCAATTTCCTCTATTATTATTTGTATGTATATCTTAACGTATAAAAATTATATTAAATTAATAATATAGTATATATTGAAGCTATCTTACTAGAAATGATGGTGAGGAACTCGCCGTACAAAATACGGTGAAGACACAAATCAGTAGTAAGAGTGGCGTCCAATGTGTTGGTCGAGATGAACCTGGAATAAAAGAAATAAAATTTATTGTATAAATTATTTTGAATTGATTTTTTGAAAAATTTCAGTGAAAAAAGTAAACATAGCCCTAAATTTTCACCTTCAAATCACAAACTAAAATTTTGTAATTGTCATTTTAGTTCTTCAATATTTTGTTAATTAAATTTATCATATACATATGCGACACCTAACTATGTGTGTGTATTTGTATACGTGTGTGTGTATTTGTGTACGTGTTGTGTCTGTCTTTGTGTATTTGTACAAAAATCCTTTGCTATCCGATCTACCAAAGTGATATAGTGTTAATATGTAATGGAAGTGTTACAATGTTAATTAGTTTTTTAGAGTTTCGCGCCAAAACTTTCAAACGGAATAATTTAAAAGTTGCGTTGAAAACTAAATCACCAGTTTCCGTAACACAATGCCGGTGGAGTGACGACAGTAGTACGGTGGAGGGACGGGATTTTATAGGAGATTGGGGCAAATATTTACAGTTTCACTGGTACTTTGTTAATATGATTGTTAATATTTCACTTGGTAATCATAGATATGAAATAAAATTTTGCACATTCATAGTAGTAACTATAATGTGTAAAATTTTTGAATTTGAGAGTTGCAGTACGATCTGGATGGTCCGAAAAGTTGACAGAAATGATACTAGTTCTTCTACTAGCGCCGGTACTTAGTTTAGATGATTGTTAATATTTCAGTTTTTAATTATAGATAAGAAATAAAATTTCGGAAGACGTATGTAGATACTACAATGTATAAAATGTGCAAATTATAGCATTCTTCTACAAACCGTGTATCCTATAGAGCTCGTCAAAGATGACACTACTACAAACTGTATTAAAATTTATATACGTGCGCAGGTATATTGTCTAGAAAATTATTTATATTTTATTTCGTAATCATAGATAAGGCATAAACTTTGCTGCACTTATAGTAGATACTATAGTGTATATAATGTGCAAATTACAGCATTTTACAACAAACCGTGTGTCCTGTGGAGCTCGTCAAAAATGACACTACTTTCCTCAACATACTATTCAAATATCACGATAATTCGTATACTTGCGCGGGTACTTTGTGCATAAAATTATTTATATTTCAGTTTGTAATTATAGATAAGAAATAAAATTTTCTGCAACTACAGTAGATACTATAGTGTATATAATGTGCAAATTACAGCATTTTACAACAAACCGTGTATCCTGTGGAGCTCGTCAAAAATGACACTACTTTCCTCAACACACTATTCAAATATCACGATAATTCATATATTTGCGTGGCCACTTCGTGTAGAAAAGTATTTATATTTCAGTTCGTAATTATAGATAAGAAATAAAATTTGCTACAAATATAGTAGATACTATAGTGTATAAAATGTGCGAATTACATCATTCTACAACAAACCGTGTGTCCTGTGGAGCTCGTCAAAAATGACACTACTTTCCTCAACATACTATTCAAATATCACGATAATTCGTATACTTGCGCGGGTACTTTGTGCATAAAATTATTTTTATTTTAGTTTGTAATTATAGATAAGGAATTAAATTTCAAGTGATTATAGTAGATACTATAGTGTATGAAATATGCAAATTACAGCGCTCTACTGCAAACGGTGTAGCCTGTAGAGCTCGTCAAACTTGAGACTACTTTCAACATACTATTAAAATATCACGATAATTCATATACTTGCGTGGCCACTTTGTGTAGAAAATTATTTTTATTTCCGTTTGTAATAATATATAAGGAATAATATTTGCTACAACTATAGTAGATACTATAGTGTATAAAATGTGCAAATTACAGCGTTCTAGCTAAAACAGTGTAGCCTGTGGAGCTTGTCAAAGTTAACACTAACTCTTTCGATTATGTCGCCAGCGAAAAAGTAAAAAAATGCAAGCAGTCAATGAATGTATGTTAATTTTAATAACATGAAGTTCTTCACGAAGAAAATTATCTTAGTTCATAATCATATATAAGAAATAAAATTTTACACATCTATAGTACATACTAAAGTGCCATAAATATGCATATTACACATCCTGTGGCAAACAGTATAGCCTGTAGAGCTCTACAAAAATCAGTGACATGAACACACTCTTCATAAACATTCATTTTAGCTATTTTACCCCAGTTTCCCCTATGTATATAAAATATAACATAGAACCTAGAACACCGGGCTGCAAACTTTTTGCATTCAACAACCCACTTGAACAATTAATGCCCTAAAGTCTGCAGGGACACATAAATAAACTGAAAGTTGTCTTCGTCTTTGTTTCGAAATAAATTGCGACATAATTAAAGAAGAAGTCTTGATGAAATGTTCATTAAGGGGATGATGAACTATTTTTTTTCAGCAATTAAGTAAAAAGGATACGTCCTTATAGGGATTACTTATGAGATTTATTTTTTTTTCAAAATATTCTAAAATATTTTTCAAATTGTGAGTGGCGAATCCTCCACCGTATTTTCCCTTGTGTAGTTAATAAACACAAGTCTGTGTCTGTGAAAATTGCGTTTTCCGGTTCATCAGGCTCAATTCTGGTTGATGAAAACACAAAAGACAGCTCTTGATGCAAAATTGTAAACTGGCAACAAAACTTACTTGTTGTAACTTTCAGTTAGAGTTCTTTGGGGAAACTGCGAAAATTCCGTCGAAGTTAAATATGTGATAGAAGTGTTGGTGGAGACACAGGAGAATGCAGTTGTGGTTATTTAATTAAAATTTGCATCAAAATGACATTTTTTTATTTTAATGCGTATGCAATATTACAGTGGGGACGCAAAACTTTTCGCTTTTTTTATTTATTATTTATTAATAAGTATTTATTAATTTTATTTTGAAATAAATATATTTTTTAATGCGTATGTAATATTATGGTGGAGACGCAAAACTTCTCGGTCTTAATTTTATTTTGGAATAAATATGTTTTTTTAATGCGTATGCAATATTACGGTGGAGAGTAGTAGTAGTAGTAGTGTGTAGTATCTTTTATATATTTTCTGAAGTTATTTCAGATTTTACAGAAATTGTCATAAATTCCAAACCTGGCATAATAACAGCAGCCAATACCCGTTAGTGAATACTTTTAGTAGTTTTGTATGTTTTACTGTTTTTCTAGAAACGTTCTTGCATTATGGTTAAGTGAAGGACAAAGTAAGGTCCTTCGTTTGGAAATTAAATATTTTATATGATAGATATTTTAGATATAAAATAACATTTTTTTAGACTGACTGCTTATGCTTATGTCTAATGATTCCAAAAATGTGAGATAAAGTCCTGGGAAATCTTCTTGCTGAATCGGGTTGATTAGGTTTTGTTTATACATATATATGTTTATATTTCTTGTAAGCATCCTGTCTATTTTACTTTTTTGCAATTTTTAATTCAGACGGCTCATTATTTAGAAAACTGCTGCAAAATCCAATTCCAAAATTTAACCCTTTCGACTCGGATGCCGCCGCATAAATACATACAAATTCCGTAATTTGCGAGTGGAAAGGGTAAAAAATTTGTATTTTTTCTCATATAAATTTTAGAAATAAATAATTATTAATTTCCATTTATGTTTGAAGTGTTTATTTGTTTTTGTACGCGATATTTTACATATTTTTGAAAAATATGAGATAAGGTCCGTGAATGTTTGCGTTTCACCTGGGTTTAATGAGCTTTTGCTTATAAATGTATATGTTCACATTTGCTAAAATTTTGAAATATTTTTTTTAATATTTTGAATCGTTATTTCCTCATTTATGTCACGTATATATTTGTAATTTGTAATGATGAACTTTTCAACAATAAATGTTTATTGAGCTACTTGCCAATAGGCTGAGCTTTAAATTTTATAAGTATCAAGAAGTATTCAATTTTTGACAACAAAAATCAAAAATTTTTGCATATTTTCATAGAATTTTAACACCTTTTTATGAGTTTTTTCTACATTTATGACATAAGGTTTTTAGGTGGCTTCATTCTAACTCGGCTCGATGAAGTTTTGTTTATACTTGTATATGTTTACATTTTTTGTAAACGAGCTGTCTATTCTACATTTCAAAATAGATTTTTTTAGACAAACCGCTCATTTTTAAAACCATTTTTTTAAATATTTTAAATCGTAATTTATTTATTTTTGTCGTAATTTTAAAAGTAATGATAAAATCTTTAACAATAATTGTGTTCTTGAACATAAATTAAAAAAAAAATGCAAATTTCACAGAGTTTTAACACCTTTCATGAGTTTTTTTACATTTTTGAGAAAAGGTCCTTGGATAGCTTCATTCCAACTCGTCTTGATTAGGTTTAGTTTATATATCTTTACATTTCTTGTAAACATACACATATGTTTGTAGTTAACGCTTCTCGTACAATTTTATCAAATTTCGAGAGTTTTTTATATTTATGTGACAAGGTCCTCGATGCCTTCATTCCAACTGAGCTTGATTAGGTTTAGTTTATGTATGTTTACGATCTCTTGTAAACATACACATATCGTTGTAGTTAACTCTTCTTGTACAATTTTAACAAATTTTGTGAGTTTTTTACATTTGTGTGAAATAAGGTCCTTGAATGGCTTCACTCCAACTGGGCTTGATTAGGTATTGTTTATATATATTTACATTTCTTGTAAACGTACACATATGTGTGTAGTTTAGGCTCGTCACACAATTTAATGAGTACTTTTAAATAAATATACAGTATGGAATGATAATTCCAACTGAACTTAACAAGGTTTTGTTTATACACATGTTTGCATTTTTTGTAAACATACACACAGATAAATTGATTTATTTATGATTTACATTTGATTTGCTCAGATAGAACAAGACAGCAAAAATAATGAAAGTTACAGTATTTGTAATAATATATTCGAAAACGTTTAAAATTTCTCGAATATTTCATTACGGTACGGAAAGTTCCAGCAATTTGCCTTAACGCAAGATGCCATACACCACCAGTTAATTTATTTCCCAAAGGACTTGACTAAAATTTTCTCCATTTGTCCATAACTGTTCTAATGCCTCTCGAAGGCAAAACGCTGTTCTCTCCACCGTATGTGAATAGTGTGTGAAGTGTGGAAGGAAATTCAACGTGATAGAAATCACACACATACAAATACTAACACCCACGGCTTCGGTTTGGTTTGGTTTGAAAATATCCAAAGAAATGGCTGAAATGTAAATTTTATGTGATGCATTTAGGTGACAAGAATGACGGATATACGTCACGTCTGCTATTTTATACGAGGAAATATGTATTAGCGAGACGGCGGTGACGGCGACGGCGACGGTGGAGACGTCAGTGTACGGTGGAGAGATTTTTTGAAATAATGTTTTGTAAAAGAAAAATAAGCCTAGTTGTGATAAATAATATTTTTGTAAGGTGTTAGACATTCAATATTGTATTGTAATTATTTTATTCTTTTTTTTACAGATTGATGAATGATTTCTGCCCCGCACAAATCTCGTTAAAAAGTAAGTAATTAGTTATTTAAATTCAATATATATATATATATATATATATATATATATATCTTCTATATATATATATATAAATAAGTCGAGTTTTCCTTCCTGACAAAATGACTCCAGAACGCACCAACCGATTTCGACAATTTTGCATTCGTTGGAAAGGTCTCGGGCTCCGCAAGGTTTATAGCTAAGAAAATTAGTGATGCATGGCATCGTGCCTTATTGCAAATTGCTGGGACTTCACGCACCGTAATTAAAAATTCGAGTATTGACATTAGTGAGAATTATCAGAATTATGCTTGGTTAAGTCAACGAGCAATTTTTTGCCGCAAACAATAATGATGTACACGCACTGAATTTCACCATTTAATCAAAAATTGCTGGCGATTTTGTGACATACCAATGATTCCGACTGGTCTTCCGTTTGACTTCAAACTATTGTAATTTCCGGTTCGCCTTGCGTTTGCAATGACAATTAACAAGCCGGAAGGCCAATCGCTTAGTGTTTGCGGGATCCGCTTTGTTTGTGTTAACGTCAGACCAAAAAACAAAAAATGTGGTTTACCAAAGAGCACTTCAATGAAACGGATAATTGGCGGATTCACTTTCATTTACTTAGAGAAGTTCAACTGAAAAACACTTCATTTTTGTAATCGAAATAAATTCATTACTGTTGTGTAATAAAGTCAATTTTTTTTTCAAATATAAAACAAACAAAAAATTCTTCTTTCTCACGAAACCATCTGGTGGCGAAACGGACTACGTCGGGTTTGCTAGTATATATATATATATATATATATATAATATAAAAATTAAACTTACCACTCGCTTCGACCAAAACTCTTCCTGACTTCGTTGCTGTTGCGTAGACCTAGATGGCTCTGATGGTCCTACACTCGTAGATAACACAAAAACCTGCAAAAAAAATTAAAAACAATTTTATTTATAAATAATACAACGAGTTTTATGTATCTAATAGTTATAAAATATATTTTTCTAAATCAATGATAGTTCTTACGAATATTTTTGAAGCAAAATTTTATAGGACATTTTATTTTATCCCTGAACTCAAATCTTATTCGGAATTTAGTAAAAAAAAATAATTTCTGATTTGAATTGGTATAAAAACTGAATCGGTTGAATTAATAATTGACAAAGTTGACAAATGTTTTTTTTTTCAATTTTTATGTATGTTTTCAAAACCCTAAATTTTAACCCTTCAACCATAAATCTTTGTTTGGTTATTTTAACAATCGAATTAAGTTTCATCCCACTTCTGCTCAGAGAATGTTTTTAATAAAAAATTAATACTACCCTAAATTTTTACTCGCCTATCATAAATTCTTATTTTTTGCGAAGATTTTAGTAATAGGAACAATTTTTATCCAATATTTATTATATCCAAATTCATTAATAAAATTTTTTTTTTTCTACCGAATTTTTATTGATATTGATTTTATCTTATAGAATAAAATAAAAGTTGCTAAGAAGTTTTGCTTCAAAAATTATTATCAGTATAAAAAAACGGAAGACTATAGTGTTTGAGAGATGCAACCAAAAAACTTGATTAAAAACCGAAGACTATAGTTTTTGAAAAATGCAACTAAAAAAAATTTTTTGGTTTGAAACTCGTACACACAGGCCATCAAACAGATAACGTCTATATCACACAGATCATTCAGCAAATGTCGACTATAGACGACACTCGTAGAAAAAAGTATACAAAAATTATTTAACTACAAACTTAATTTTTTACATAATATACAAAAAGAGTATAAATCAAGTCAGGCTATCAAACAGATAGCGTCTAATCACACAGGTCATTCAGAAAATGTCGACTATAGAGGACACTCGTAGAAAAAAGTTTATAAATATTCCAGAAAAAACATAAACTTAATGTTTTAAATAATATACAAGAAGAAAATAATAATATAGAAAAATGTTTACGAATATAATTTAATTACAAACTTATCGTTTTAAATTCAGAGTCTGTTATTTTTTACTCACATCTTTCTCCACCGTATCTCTGTACAAGTTCATGAGCTGAGCGACGCAAGTCAACCTCATTTTGCCATATCTGGCCAAATCACCTGGAGCAGCCAATTTTAGTGAACTGATAGTAACCAGCCCTTCATTTTCTTCTTCCAAATGGAAATTATCCAAAAACTTCTCGGTTGTTGTGGAAGGCTGTTGCAGAAAAATCGAGTCTCTGGAAAGTGCAAAATCTGCACGAACCACCGGTGGAGGAAACATTGTCGGTAGATTCAGTATAGGGCTGTAGTAAGATTGCTTGAGGGATGTTACGGCGATTCTTGATAGAGGACTGTCTACGATCTGAAAGAAAAAAAATAATAGGAGTAAGTAAATAGACAATGACAAAAGTCATTTACTCCACCGTACAAAGTAATCCGTTTTATCCGAGTTTCCCTAAACGGTAGTTTGCCATCAGTAACAGCCTCGTCGTAAAAGATTGACAAAGTAGTCGTTTTATGTGTGTTTTGGAATATTTTTATTTATTCCTCCACCTCCGTCTCCACCAGTTATATACTAGAATAAATTCTTCTGTCGTCTTAGTCGTCGTAGTAATATTACTTTACGACTTTTTGTGCGGTTATTGCTCAAACATAAAGTACATATTATATGCGACTTTTGTGCTTTCTTATTACTTTTATTAATTTATTTCAAACTTATGGCTGAGTGTTCATATTATTGTTTTCTGGGAAATGGGAATCGGTAACGGCTTTGGCGGCGGTGGAGAGATCGATATGGGGTAAACGTTATTAGGTTTTTGAGGAGAACGGAATGTATTAGTAGAAACGAAAATTATAATAGACATAGATCAGACAAAATATATTTTTTATTTCATATTATATAATGAGTAATTAAAAAATAAGGAGTATAGATTCCAAGGAATTTAGATTCCAAAGAATTTAGATTCCAAGGAATTTTTATTTCCGGGTATTTAGATTCCAAAGAATTTAGATTCCAAGGAATTTAGATTCCAAGGAATTTAGATTCCAAGGAATTTAGATTCCAAGGAATTTGGATTCCGAAGAATTTCGATTCCAAGGAATTTAGATTTCAAGGAATATCGATTTCAAGGAATATCGATTCCAAGAAATTTCGATTCCAAGGAATTTCGATTCAAAGGAATTTCGATTCCAAGGAATTTCGATTCCAAGGAATTTCGATTCCAGAGAATTTAGATTCCAGAGAATTTAGATTCCAACGAATTTAGATTCCAACGAATTTAGATTCCAACGAATTTAGATTCCAAGGAATTTAGATTCCAAGGAATTTAGATTCCTGGAAATTTAGATTCCTGGAAATTTAGATTCCTGGAAATTTAGATTCCTGGAAATTTAGATTCCTGGAAATTTACATTCCTGGAAATTTAGATTCCTGGAAATTTAGATTCTTGGAAATTTAGATTCCTGGAAATTTAGATTCCCGGAAATTTAAATTCCTGGAAATTTAGATTCCAGAAAAATTGGATTCAAGAGAAATTGGATTTTAAGAAATTTTGATTTCAGAAAAATTGGATTTCAGAAAATTTAAATTCCAGAAAATAGAGATGACAGAAATTTGAGATGTCAGAAAATCGAGATGTCAGAAGAATAAGTTGTCAGAAGAATGAGATGTCAGAAGAATGAGATGTCAGAAAAATGGGATGTCAGAAAATTGAGATGTCAGAAAATTGAGATGTCAGAAAATTTAAACTCCAGAAAAATGAGATGTCAGAATATTTAAATACCAGAAAAATGAGATGCCAGAAAATTTAAATTCCAGAAAAATGAGATGTCAGAAAATTTAAATTTCAGAAAAATGAGATGTTAGAAAAATGAGATGTTAGAAAAATGAGATGTCAGAAAAATGAGATGTCAGAAAAATGAGATGCCAGAAAATTTAAATTTCAGAAAAATGAGATGTCAGGAAAATGAGATGTCAGAAAATTTAAATTTCAGAAAAATGATATTCCAGAAAGTTGATATTCCAGAAAGTTGATATTTCAGAAAGTTGATATTCCAGAAAGTTGATATTCCAGAAAATTGATATTCCAGAAAATTGATATTCCAGAAAATATATAGATTTCAGAAAATTGATATTCCAGAAAATATATAGATTTCAGAAAATTGAGATTTCAGAAAATATATAGATTTCAGAAAATTGAGATTTCAGAAAATTAATATTCCAGAAAATTGATTTTTCAGAAAATATAAATTCCAAAAAATTGGGATGTCAGAAAATGGAATGTCAGAAAATGTGTATTCCAGAAAATGTAAATTCCAGAAAATATAGATTCCAGAAAATATAGATTCCAGAAAATATAGATTCCAGAAAATATAGATTCCAAAAAATATAGATTCCAGAAAATATAGATTCCAGAAAATATAGATTCCAGAAAATATAGATTCCAGAAAATATAGATTCCAGAAAATATAGATTCCAGAAAATATAGATTCCAGAAAATATAGATTCCAGAAAATATAGATTCCAGAAAATATAGATTCCAGAAAATAAAGATTCCAGAAAATATAGATTTTAGAAAATTGATATTCCAGAAAATATAAATCCTAGAAAATATAATTTTCAGAATATTAATTTTTTTAAAGAAAACCGAATATATTAGTGGGAAAGAAAATTACAATAGACATAATTTAGAAAATATGTATGTTTTTATTTTATATGGTGAATAATCAAAAAATATACGACCCTAAATTTTGACCCTCTTAGAATTTTGTATATAAAATAATAATACATTTTTACTTTATTTTTTAATATTTCTTCTACCACATAACAAAGTTTATTTGCAAAGTTTTACCTCCGTCTGATAAATATGTAAATATTAAACTCGACTGGTACATATCTCCATCATTTACCATTTATGTTCAAATATGAACAGTTGAACGTATCCAAACTACAATACAGCTGGAATGTCTTCTTGGGAGTTATGATGCCATTAATCTAAGATGAACACTATCAATTTAGATATTAGTCTACGGATAGTACACTGAACAATTACTTAATTGTAAACGGTGGAGCCGGTGGAGACATTCGTAAAAATTTAATAGTTGACATAAAATACGGTGGAGACGCTTTATTTGATTTTTTATTTATAATGGAATATCATGTAAAATATTATTCTATGTGAAACATACTTAATAAAATAATATTTCATATCAAAACTACGGAAATAAAAACTACCCCAATTAAAACTTTTACTTTTATACACTTGTGAAAACTTCACATAACTATTCTCAACAGTTTCTTTTTTTCTTTTTAACAGAATAACTTCTCAATTTATATTCTCTTTTATGAAATGTTTCAATTCCCAATTTTCTTATTCTCGTAATAACGAATGAAAATAAAAAATAGAACGAACTCCACTCGAGAGGGTTGGTTCTTTCCAGAAATAACTTATTCGAATTGATACATATTTTACAAAACTGAAGAACCGAAAAGAGAACAAGAGTCTGCGAAATAATGAAAAAGTGAAATACTTATATGGACTGCGAGTTATTTAAAAAGAATTTTTACAAGTATTTCAAGTATGGCGGAGAAGAATTTATTGCAGCGGTGGAGAAATGTTTGCATAAAAATGTTGCACAAAATTGATTTTAGTCAATATTTGCCTTTAAAAACAAATTCTATTGTGGCAAGTTTGGTTTATGCGTTTACATATACAATTGGCATTCCAAGGAATTTAGATTCCAAGAAATTTAGATTCCAAGGAATTTAGATTCCAAGGAATTCAGATTCCAAGGAAGTTAAATTTTGAGAAATTTAGATTTCGAGGAATTTATATTTCGAGGAATTTAGATTCCGAAAAATTTAGATTTCAAGGAATTTAGATTTCAAGGAATTTAGATTCCAAAGAATTTAGATTTTAGGAAATTTGGATTCCAAGGATTTTGGGTTCCAGGGATTTTAAATTCCAAGTATTTTAGGTTTCAAGGAATTTAGATTCCAAGGAATTTAGATTCCAAGGAATTTAGATTCCAAGGAATTTAGATTCCAAGGAATTTAGATTCCAAGGAATTTAGATTCCAAGGAATTTAGATTCCAAGGAATTTAGATTTCAAAGAATTTAGATTCCCAGGAATTTAGATTCCCAGGAATTTAGATTCCCAGGAATTTAGATTCCCAGAAATTTAGATTTCAAGGAATTTAAAATCCGAGGAATTTAGATTCCAAGAAATTTAGATTCCATGATAGTTAAATTCCAAGGATTCTAGATTCTAAGGAATTTAGATTCCAAGGAATTTAGATCCCAAGGAACTTAAATTCCAAGGAATTTGCATTCCAAGGAATTTGCATTCCAAGGAATTTGCATTCCAAGGAATTTGCATCCCTAGGAATTTAGATTCCGTGGAATTTAGATTCCGTGGAATTTAGATTCCAAGTAATTTGGATTCCAAGGAATTTAGATTTCAAGGAATTCAGGGGAGTTTAGATTCCAAGGAATTTGGATTCCAAGGAATTTGGTTTCCAAAGAATTTCGATTCCAAGGAATTTTGTTTCTAAGGAATTAGGTTCCAAAAATTTAGATTCCAAGGAATTTAGATTCCAAGGAATTTAGATTAAGAATCCAGGAATTTGAGATTCCAGGAATTTAAGATTTCAGGAAATCCAGCATTTTATATACCCATTTGAGTATCCAGACAATTGGGTTTTCAGAATCTTGAGATTCCTGTTGATTTTAGATTCCAGAAAATCGAGACTCCGGAAAATTGACATTTCAAATAATAGAATATCAAGTATTTTAAATACTCAGGCAAATGAGTATCCAGGAAGAAGTACATACCAGGATTTTGTGATTCCAAAAATATGAGATTCCAGGAATTTAGAAATTCTAGGAATTTGAGATTCCAGAAATTTGATTTTTCAGGATATGAGATTCCAGGAATATAAAATTCCAGGAATTTGTGATTCCAGGATCTTCAGTAATCAGATCTTTGAATATCCAGGCAAATTTTGAAAAAGGATTTTGAGATTCTACACGATTTTAGTTGCAATAATTTGAAATTTATCCAGGATTATAAGTATCCAGGATTATGAGTATCCAGGATTATGAGTATCCAGGATTATGATTATCCAGGATTACGAGTATCCAGGATTATGAGTATCCAGGATTATGGGTATCCAGGATTATGAGGAACCATGATTATGAGTATCCAGGATTTTGAGTACCCAGGATTATAAGTATCCAGGATTATAGGTATCCAGGATTATGAGAAACTAGGATTATGAGTATCCAGGATTATAGGTATCCAGGATTATGTGTATCCAGGATTATGAGTATCCAGGATTATTAGTATCCAGGATTGGGTATCCAGGATAATGAGTAGCCAGAATTATGAGGAACCAGGATTAAGAGTAACTAGAATTTTGAGTAAATAAGCACTTTAAATAAATATTCAGGCAAATAAGTGTCCAGGATGGTACGTGTTTAGGGTTATATGAATCTGCACAACTAATATTGCAAGAATTTAAAAATCCAAGAAATTGAACTTCCAGAAAATTGAGATTCTAGGCAATTAAGATTCCAGCCAATTGAGACTTGAATATGCAGAAAATCGAGATTTGAGGCAGTTAAGATTCTATGAAATAAAAATTTCAGAAAATTGAGATTCCAGGCAATTGATATTCCAAGCAATTGAAATTTCAGGCAATTATGATTAAACTAACGAGAATTAATAAAGCATTTCAAAATATTTTAAAACGCTAACTTGCATTACCCAAACAATACCAGTTACCTAGAACAATACAAAACCTTTGCAATTGTCGGAATGTGTATCTCCAACACAAACCCTTTCCTCCACCGCTCCACCGCCCCACTTATTATATATACATAAGTTTTTCCTCCCAAGATTAATATAGCTTTCAAAGTGAAAAATCGTCTGAGGTTTATTTCTTATGTAGGTAGTTTTACTATTCCTACGGGACTCATTTATTTTTGACGGGAACGCAAGATAAAATGATGAAATAGTTCAAATAAAAACATCCGACGAGAAAAACATATCTTGATGTATTAAATATTCAACTGGTGATTTTGGAGAAAAATTTAGAAATTGCGGTGGAGCAACAAATATATATAAATATAAATTTCAACCAAGCATTTTAATATTACTAAAATCCTACGACTTCTGATTTATTCTACACGAGACATATATTTAACGGTGTCCTTTATCCTTGGCAAGTTGCCGTTTTCGTTCTCGACAAGACGTCTCCACCGTGTAAAATTTTTCTCTATATTTATTCGAAGTGGAATGTAGGTAGTAGGTAGTAGTAGGTTCGTAGAATGTACTAAATCATAGAATATCTCTCGCCACTCAAAATATGATATATGCATTCAGTCGCATTTTCATATTGTAATCGAGGAAATGTACTCTCGAATAACGCGCATGCATGGGTAAAATAAATAGAGAAGAATTTATATGGTAATGATATGTTTCAGTACTGGATTGGCATTGATGTTTTTTTTTTTTTAAAAATGAATATTTTTATTTTATGTTTGCAAAGTGTTTTTTCATACCGATAATATTATTTTAAACTAGGCGTTTGTGAAATTTCAAATTTAAAATTTCACAAACGCCTAGTGTAAAAAAATATTATGTGTATGAAAGTAATATTCTGCAAACATAAAATATTTTTTTTTAAACTGAAATGCCAACCCCCAAACAATGTTGTAAAAATTGCAGTTCCAAAATATGAATATTTTGTAAATTTTAGACACTATTGTTTTCAATATTTTTGATACCACAATGGAACTGAGGTTCCAAAAAAATGCGATTCGGAAAAATTGAGATACAGAAAAATTGAGAATCAAAGAAATTGAAATTGCAAAAAAATTTAGATAAAAATATGGAGATTCAAAAAAAATATATATATTTTTAAAATTTATTTTTTAAATATATATATATATATATATATATATATATATATCAGGAAAAATTCAAAGAAAACAAGATAAAAAAATTGAGTTTCAAAAGAATTGAGTTTCAATAAAATTGAGATTCCAAAAAATTAAGTTTCAGAAAAATTGGGATTCAGAAAAATTTGAGATTCAGAAAAATATGAAATTTAGAAAAATTAGAGATTTAAAAAAAATTGAGATTTAGAAAAAAATGAGGTTCCAAAAAAATGCGATTCGGGAAAATTGAGATACAGAAAAATTGAGAATCAAAAAAATTGAGAATCAAAAAAATTGAGATTGCAAAAAAATTTAGATAAAAAATAGAGATTCAAAAAAAATATATATATTCAGAAAAAAAATAAAAAAAAAACAAGATAAAAAAACGAGTTTCAAAAGAATTGAGTTTCCATAAAATTGAGATTCCAAAAAATTGATATTCAGAAAAAATGGGATTCTAAATAATTGAGATTCCAAATAACGGAGATTCAGAAGAATTTGAGATTCAGAAGAATTTGAGATTCAGAAGAATTTGAGATTCCAAAAAAATTGATATTTAGAAAAAAAATGAGATTCCAAAAAAATTGATATTTAGACAAAAAAATGAGATTCAAAAAAATTTGAGATTCAGAATATTTTTAGATTCAGAAGAGTATGAGATTCAGAAATATTTGAGATTGAGAAGAATTTGAGATTCAGAAGAGTTTGAGATTCAGAAGAGTTTGAGATTCAGAGGAGTATGAGATTCAGACGAATTTGAGATTCAGAAGAATTTGAGATTCAGAAAAATTTGAGATTTTAAAAAAAATGAAATTCTAAAAAAATTAAATTCAGAAAAAAATTATATTCAGAAAAAATGAGATTCCAAATAACTTATATTCAGAAGAATTTGAGATTCAGAAGAATTTGAGATTCAGAAAAATTTGAGATTCAGAAAAATGTAAGATTCAGAAAAATTTGAGATTCAGAAGAATTGTGATTCAGAAAAATTTGAGATTCAAAAAAATTGAGATTCAAAAAAATTGAGATTTAAAAAAATTGAGATTTTAAAAAAATGAGATTCTAAAAAATTAAAATTCAGAAAAATTTGAGATTCAGAAGAATTTGAAATTCAGAAAACTTTGATTCTCAGAAGAATTTGAGATTCAGAAAAATTTGAGATTCAGAAGAATTTGAGATTCAGCAGGATATGGGCTTCAAAAAAATTGGGATTCAGAAGAAATTGGGTTTTAGAAAATATATTCCAAAAAGTTGAGATTCCAAAAAACTGAGATTTCAAAAAATTGAGAGTCAGAAAAATGAGAGATTCAGAAAAATTAAAGATTTAAAAAAAAATGAGATTTAGAAAATTGGGGATTTCAAATAATTGAGATTCCAAATAACGAAGATTTAAAAGAACTTTAGATTCAGAAGAATTAGAGATTCAGAAGAATTTGAGATAAAAAAAATAGATTTAGAAAAATGCAGATTTAGGAAAAATTAGATTATCAACAATTGGAATATTCAAATATTGAAATTCAAAAAAATATATATTTCGAACACTTGAAATTCTACGCAACAGGAATTCCAGGTATTTGTGGTTAATTCCAGGCAAGAAAACTGAGGTTCTAGAAAACTGAGATTCCAAAATATTGATTTTTCGAACAATTGATACGAATAAAATGTAGGTTTCAAACAATTGAAACTACAGACAATTTAAGTTTTAGTGACATGAGTTTACAATTAAGGTTTCAAACATTATTGATTTTTCTGTCAATAAAATGAGCTTCGTACAATTTAGGTTTAAGAAACTTAGTTTGAGACAATGCAGGTTAAGAAAATGTTGCTTGAAATATTTTAGATCAAGGCACTTCAGGTTTAGGAAATTCAAATTTAGAAAGTTTTTGGATATACTATATATTATTATATTACTCACCGGTAATCCATTGATGAACCAAGTAATATTCAATTGCGGATAGGCAGGTCCAACACTGCAATTTGCATTCAGAATATCATTTCCCATAAACCTGTCTTTGTCTACTGTAATGTATGGAGGACCTCTTGGAGGCTCTGCAAAAAAGAGAAAAAAATTCTATACCACATAGAAATAGTCATAAATCATTTTTTGCAAAAATTTGCTTTTAGAAAATACTCCGAGTCAACGTGTCCATTCCTTTTCAATGAGGTGTAATAAATCTACTCGGAATACTTCTAATCACTCATCAATTAAATTATTTTTATTGATTAAGTCGATTATTTACACATATCGGAAAGTTCATGTAACTTGCCTCAAGGCTAAATACCAAACCAACTAGTTTTTTTATTATTTTCTCACCTGCTACCACCAGCATTGCGGATTGTATTTCCGTGTGAAATGAAGGAGCATCTGCGGAAACTTCACACCGGAATTCGCCGCTAAGTTCACGCGTTACATGCGAGAGAGAGACGGAGCGAGCGTCCGAGTGGGCGGTCTGAAAGAGAAAGAGATACATTTTAATAAAATCGAGTATTTTACAAGCATTCAATGAATGTGTGTTAATTTCAATTACATGAAGTTTTTCAAACACAATTATTACAGGATGAGTGAAGTTGCATAAATAATATTTGGTTAACATAATCCACTGTGTGAACACGAATATTAAAGAATTTATTAATCAGCAATCACTTCATTTCTAAATGCTAATTACAATGACAAACCGATCATGTCATATAAAATCCTATACAATTGTGTTTAAAATAATTGAAGTTAGATAAAAGAAGTTGAAGTAATTTAAGTTAAACGATTGAGGTTGAAGTAATTTGATTTTATTAATTAAAGTTGAATTAACTGAGTTTTAAAGCATCAAGGATGAACTAATTGAATCTCAAATAAATGAGGTTGAATTAAGTGATTTTTAAACAATTGAGGTTGAATTAAATGAGTTTTAAATTATTGAGGTTACATAATTAGAATTCGGACAATACATCTCTAAAAATTTAGGCTCATACAATTGAGATTTAGATATTTAAATTTAGACAACTATTAATACTAAGAAAATTGAGGTTCAGATAATTTCGATTTATAAATTGAGGTTTTATAATTAAAGTAGCAGCCACATGAGGTTTTAGACAGTTGAGGTCTCAGCAAATTTAAGTTTATGAAAGTTGAGGTTTTAAGGCAATTGTGGTTTCTTACAATTTAACTTAAGACAGTTAAGTATTAGATAGACAAAGTTTTAATCAATTGAGGTTTTTTACAACCGAGATTTCAGATAATTGAGGTTTTATACATTCGAATTTAAAAAATGGGGTTTTATATATTCGAATTTTAAAAATTGAGGTTTTACCTATTTTCAATTCTAGACAGTTGTTGTTTTTAATTACTGAGTTTTCAGATAATTGAGATTCTGATAAATGAGATTTTAGTTCTTTGAGGTTTTATACAATTGAGGTTTTATACAATTGAGGTTTTAGGCCTTTCAGGTTTTAGAGACAATAAAGGTTTTTCGCAACCGATAATTGAGGTTTTTTACATTCGAATTTTAAACAATTAATGTTTTACCAAATTTAAATTTTAGACAATTGTAGTTTTTCATAACTGAGTTTTTAGACAATCGAGGTTTTGATAGTTAAGCATTAACAAATGAATTTCCTGCCAAATGATAAAGGTTCATTTCTAAATGCTAATTACAATGACAAACCGATCATAATATATGAAAAAATCAAATGAATATTATACATATTTTTAATGCTATTATAAATATATAATTTATACTTTATCATTATATAAATGTGTATAATGGTCGACACTAATGAATGTATCAACGCATCACGAGTGTTATCTACCAAGTTACTAATAAACATTATTCAAAATTCTTATATGATGTATTTATTTTTACTTAAATGCCATCTTGTACAGTAGCAAATAAGTTTTACTTCAATCGCGTGTGAACCTCGCATTCATTTTTTTTATTCCAAACTATTTTAATCTTTTGCTACCTTGAGTATTTTATCATTACAATTAATTTCATATTAAATTATTGCCCTTACTTATTATTTTCTGCCCTCAATTATTATTTTTCAGATATAAGACTCAAATAAAAATTGCATAACGGATATTTAAATGATTTTTTTTATCATCAGAAGAATCTCAAGATCTACAAGCCTTAAATAAACTTTTTCAATATTATTAACTTCCCGTAGGGTAGTTATAGTAATGGGCCGAAAATCGAAAATGAAAACTTTTGCATTTCTAGACGTTTTGAAGGTTTCTGAACATTTTACTGGAATACCTCAGAAAAATAGATGTGTGTGTGTGTGTTTTGCACGTCCGCATCTTTTTGTCCACGTTTTCGGGCGCACTGATCAACCGATTCGAATAGTTTAAAAAACATTCGATCCCTATTGATAGGGAGATGTGCTGATTAGTTTTTTGCAAAGGCAGGTCCAGCCGTTTCGAAGATACGGGGCAAAAAGTGCAAAAAACGGTAATTCAGTTTTTGAAGTAACAGAGCGCCCGATTTGAATGATTCATTTTATTTGCATTGACAAAATGAAGAGTTGGTTAAATTTTTGGGTAGACAGAACCAGCGGTTGAGGAAAGTGTGAGAAAAAAATATTTCAGGCAATTGAGGTTTGCGAAAATTGAGGTTTTAGAAAATGATTCAATTTTATTGAGGTTCATCGAATTCAATTTTAATCGACCAATTTTATTCAATTGATACAACTAAGGTTCTAGAAACTGAGGTTTTTATTATTTTTTTAATTTATTTTACACAACTGAGGATTTAGACAATTGAGGTTTATACGGGGCAAAATGTGCAAAAAATAGTAATTTAGTTTTTTTTTTAAATATTTTATTTGTATTGGCAAAATGAAAAATTGCTTAAATAAAAGGCAGGTCCAACAGTTTCGGAGTTGCAATAAAAAAGTGGAAAAAAATGCCATTTAGCGGTCAAAAATTATTATTAGTCATATGCACATCAAATTACAAGATTTTTTATAGATATTTTAATAATAAGAGCAAATTTTATTACTATTTTTTTGGGTTCCGTACCAAGATTTTTAATTTTCAAGATTCACCTATACAAATCTTAAAGTAGTCAGATTTTTTTTTTCAAATTCTCAAATTTATACAAAGTCTTATACTTCAAAAATAAATTTCAAATTTACAATTCTATTTCAAAATGTTTATATTTCATATGCGTTATTCTACTTGTAAGAAATAAATCCTCAGATGGATTTTTTCAGCGTTTCTTCTTAATGTAAACATTTTCAAGTGTTTTGAGCGAAAAGATCGTTACTGTATATTATATAAACCAGTAAATATATAGTAATTATAATTATCTGTTTAAAAATATTTAAAACATTTTTTTTATGAAACGTTGATCAATACTTATTGATTATTATTTTTTTTTTGCTCGAATATTTAATTGTGGTACGGGAAGTTCCAGTAATTTGCCTTAAGGCACAATGCCATGCACCACTAGTTTTCAAAATAATTTTTCCAACTCATATTTATAAAAAAAATCGATACCAACAGTTTTCAGTGTTCTTACTACACTTATTAATTAACGACTTAGTACACATAAAAAATAATAACAATTTATTTCTATCTCTCCACCGTCGCTCTTCTTTGTATGCACCTAAATATCAAGTTGCATATAAAATCCGTTTTTATTTCTGGAATTCCATCTGGGCGCATATTTATAAAAAAAATTGATACTAACAGTTATCAGTGTTTTTGCTACACTTATTAATTAACGACATAGTACACATAAATAAAATAAAACCAATTTATTTCTATCTCTCCACCGTCGCCCTTCTTTGTATGCACCTAAATATCAAGTTGCATATAAAATCCGTTTTTATTTCTGGAATTCCATCTGGGCGCAGTAAAGTGCACCGTGGAATTTACGAAGTTCCAGGATAAAATTCAATATAAACTTTTAAGAAGTTGTGTGTTTGTATATATACACACAGAAGTAGTAGAAAAAGGAGATTTCTCCACAACTTTCTTTCACAACTGGAAACGAGACAGAACAGTCTGGAAAAGGTCGGTCAGAGTTTGCTCACTAGATTTTCATTGCATTTGCAAACAGTTTGATGATAAAATAAATAAAACGGTGCAATTCGAGTGCATTCTACTTAGATTCGGACAGAAAAGGAGATATTTTATCTAACACTTTGTTGATTATTTTGGTTTCGAGGGAAAAAGTACTTCGGTTGCGGGAAAAGAATCCGACGTCTATTTTCTAGCGTAGTATTTTATCAAAGTTTTTTTTTAAATCGATGCTCTGTTTTCCAAAAACTGCTATTAATAGCAGTTTTTGTTCTGTGTCTCCAAAACGGCAGGATGTGTCTTTATCAAAACTAATCATCACTACAAATTGAATGCTTTTTGAATCATTCAAATCGGTTGCTCCGTTCTCTCAAAAACTTAATCTCAATTTTCTGCACTCTTTGCTCCGTATCTCCAAAACTCTAAACCTGCATTTCTCAAAAACTAATCTTTAAAACATTTTTAACTACCCCTAGGATGAGTTATAGTAATGGGCCAAAAATTGAAAATTATAATTTTTGCATATTTTTACGTTTCAGAGGTTTCTGAACATTTTGGCAAACCTCAGAAAAAATTGATGTTTATGTGTGTCCGCATAATTTGGTCCACGTTTTCGGGCGCACGGATCAACCGATTTAAATGGTTCAAGAAGCATTCGATTCTTATTGATAGGGAGATGTGCTCATTAGTTTTTGGCAAAGGCAGGTTCAGCCGTTTTGGAGATACCGAGCTAAATATGCAGAATATAGAAAACTAAATATGCAGAAATATGCAGTTTTGAAAGTATGAACATCCGATTTGAATGATTCAAAAAACTTCATGCTTGTTTTGAAATAATTATTGCCTTTGGAACAAAAAATCTGATTTTTTGTAATATTTTTTTCAAAAATATGTTTTTTTTTTGTATTTCGAAAAGAACCAGATTTAATTTAAATTCTGGCTGAAGTTTTAAAGATCACTTATGCATTCTAAATAAATAATTATAAGAGAAGTTTCAGCAGTTTCCCTTAAGACAATACCTCACACCACTAGTTTATTCATCAGATATCAAAATCGAGCTACTTTTTTTTCAAGTAAAACTTCTTTAGGCGCAGCTATAGAGTAAATCTGTGCAAATGCAACGAAAATGCGTACGCTCTCGATAAGATCATTTCTATACGGGTCGATTGTGATTGGCCGTCGTGTCGCGTGAGTATGATTGCTTGACTGTATAGTGAAATAATTAAAACAAATGAAAAATCTGTGCCTTGTAAGGAACGTCATATTACTTGTGGTTATTATATATTTTTGAGGTTAATAAAACAGAAAATATAATATAGGCAATACAGATATTACAACTGTTTAAAAATGAAACTGTATCGCCAGCAAAAAAGTAAAAAAAATACAATTGGTCAATGAATGTATGTTAATTTTAGTTACTTGAAGTTCTTCAACACAATTATTACACGATGAGTGAAATTGCAAAATAATATTGTTGTATAGGCGTGTTTACACAATCCACTGTATGAATAAATATTATAGAATTTATTAATCAGCAATACTTCATTTTTCTAATGATGGTTCAAGTTCTAAATGCTAATTACAATGACAAACCGATCATGTCGTATATGAAGTATGACTTTAATTACATTATTGTTTTTAAATATTATAATATTTTTAATGATGTTATAAATATATAATTATAATTTATCATTATATAAATGTGTATAATGGTTGACACGAATAAATGTGTCCATCACGAGTGTTACCATATTACTAATTAACATTATTCAAAATTTTATATGATGTATTTATTTTACAACTTAATGCCATCTCGTACGATAGCAAAAAAATTTACTTTTTTAAAATATATCATAAAAAAAAGTCTGTACTCCTAAATTATATTTTAATAAATTTATATTTCTCCCGACTGTCCAAACAGAGATAATTTAAAACCTGAAATAAACCTCCACCGTAAACCAATATCATATTTCATTCTTAACTTGGAAGTGATTTTTCCCAGAGGAAAAAATCACGTACAAGCAATAAAAATTAATGCGAAAAAATAAGTTAATGTCGACGAGACATTAAATAAAATACACTTCGAGTTTTATTATAACAAGATTTATAAATGACACTTAATACTTTTAAAATTATAAACTGTTTTTTGTTGTTTGGCTTTGATAACTGAAACTAAGAAAATAGTACAGAATATTTTATGCTTGCACTATAAAATATATATTTAGGATAAAAATGAGCTATAAATAATATTATATAATTATTTTAAAGCTCTTATTCACAAATAAAATTTCCTATTCCTGTAGTCTAAATTTTACAAAATTTACGGTGGAGCATTATACCACTACGGTAATAAAGGCTCCACCAAAATTCAAATTTACCAGTTTTTCCACCAGTCTATTACATTTTCACAACAGAACAAGATATATAGCATCTAGATTGTATTTTTGCTGAAATAATCTATCAATCGTCTCGACGAAGTTTTCCAAAAGCTCATTAGCGCTGCCAGACTTGTAACGTCATAAGAAACAGACTTGTTTTTCTGACTCTATTGTTGTATATTTATAAATATATAGGTGAAACTGGGGTTGAAAATACTAGCTATGATTTCTAGAAAATTATTTTGATATAAAATAAAAGTTTTGGTAAAAAATAGTCGAAGAACTGAAGCAGAAATGTTGGCAATTTAGATTTGAGTGAATGATTGGAATTCATTTATTATCTTTCAAATCCGAAACTCAAAATCAATTTATATCACTGAGAACTACATTTATACTATTTTTATAATACAAATAGAAAAATATTTTGATAATACGCTTTTCAATTTTACTAATTTTGCTAAGTGTCATCGATGGTGGTGATATGGACATACAAAAAATGTTTGCAATAATTTTGATAAGGGAATTTAATTATTATCTAAATCGAAAACCCGAAATCAATTTATGTCAATAAAATCTGCATTGGCAATATTTATGTAATACAAAAATATTTTAGTAAAACTTCTCTTAGTTTTGATAATTTTGCTAAGTGTCGTCGATGGTGGTGATATGGTCATACAAAAAATTACTAATATAAGGAAATTTAAATATTATCTATGTCGAAAACTCAAATCAATTTTTGTCAGCAAGAACTGCATTGGCAATATTTATGTAATACTAAAATATTATAGTAAAACTTCTCTTAGTTTTGCTAATTTTGCTAAGCGTCAACGATGGTGAAGATATGGTCATACAAAAAATGTTTGCAATTAAACAATTATAAAAATCTTAAACTCAAAATAATTTCCCATTACTAATAAATATAAGGGAATTTAAATATTATTTGAATCGAAAACTCAAAATCAATTTTTGTCAACAAGAACTGCATTGGCAATATTTATGTAATATTAAAATATTTTAGTAAAACTTTTCTTAGTTTTGCTAATTTTGCTAAGTGTCATTGATGGTGGTGATATGAGCATACAAAAAATGTTTGCAATTGAACAATTATAAAAATCTAAAACACAAAATCATTTCCCATTACCAAGAATCTCAAAAGTAAGATTTTCATAAATCTCTGCCCCTGATTCCTTAATTTCACCTACATTTTTACGGTGGAGAACTCTCCTCCTATTTTATTCGTGGCGGTTGCTCTAACAATTGTAAGTTTCCTATGATGGATTAATTGGAGGACGTGTTTGGGGAATCAAACACAAAAAAACGTGTAAATGGAACTTTATATATAGTAAATAAGATAGTAGTGTATTTGATTGGAATTATGTTAAGGATGTTACTGGGATATTAACTATTTGTTTAACTGAGAGATTATTAGTTCGGAAATAATTGCACAAGATAAAATACAAGATACAACTTTGTTTTCATTTCTCTCCATTACCACTTTGTAACGATTTTAATAACGTAATAAATTGCAATTATATTTTTTGTGCGAATTGTTCGACTAAAAACTATTCATCGTAAATCGTGCGATCAGATAAAATATATTTCCTGAGATTTTTCATGTCCTATATATAACATTTAATTACATTTGGCAGCGATCCAATACGAATTATATGTAATTTGGAACGCTCGCGAAATTAGTCGAACAAAAAAATAACTCGGTGACAGAAATATTAGCATCGTATTTGAATATGTAAAATGTATTACAGAAAATGTCATGTAGGAAGTTATAATTCATTAAATGGAAGTAGACTAATTATAATGGATTTATTTTATAATGAAAAAGTGACTGAAAATTGCGACTCTCCACCGTATAGATCACAAAAAAAATCTGAACGTATTTCTTTTATCTTTTAGGATATCGACTAAAATTAACATAAAGTTATTACTCGCATTAAAAGCATATTAAAATATTCTTGATTAAAGTCTCTCCACCGTCTTGTTTTTTCGCGAAATAACAGCTTTTTTGTTCGCGATAAAAATAACGCCGGTGGAGGAATAGAAGACGAACGCGAACATTAAGAAATGTGCGAAAAAATATTAATGCGACAAAAATTCATTTCTTGAGATGGTGGAGGAATTTAAATTAAAATAATACGCGATCGGGAAAACATCGGAAAATGCCTAAATCTTGAGAAAATATTCACCGGGAACGGAAACACGTGTATAGGAATATATACATTATATATATATATATATATATATATACTAGCTGATCCGGGAAATGTTGTTCCGCAAAACAAATATTTTTAGTATAAAAATGTTCAGTACAAAAATAATTAACTGACTGCAAATGTTGGTGTATAAGTGACAGGGGCAAAAAAAATCTATGGTTTACTAACTGCAAAGCACGCCACATATGAATGTTCTTGAGTAGAAAAGAAACTTAAAGAACCTTTGATAATAATACTTTTTTATGTGTAATATACTAAATATATTTAGATATTAATATCCAATCTATCTATTTTTTGCAAAAATTGCTCCTCATGCAAATCATTTATAAAATATGTACTGTTTGTGCGCATCGGGAAATATTTGTACTATGGGAAAACGGAAGAGGTGTAAAACCCTTGATAAAAACAAATTGTTTTTATAAGTAAAATTCATGCTTTGTTATGAGGCCAGGAAAATATGATTTAAAATGCAGTAAAAAACACTCACTGACTAAAATCGTGGTGAAAAATAATTCTACTACTAAAGTGGCTATTACGTAATAGAGATTTGTGGACAAGGGATAAAAATTTAGAGTCGTGTGTAGTATTCAATTCCGCATTATGAGAATTAAAATAAAAGCAAATTGATTCTGAAATTAAAAAAAAGTTAGGCGTGGACAACTCTTGATAATAATAAATATTTTTTTAATTTCGAGTTATAGAAAATAAAATAATGAGAAATTTTCACAGAATTAAAAAAAGGGGTGGGCATGCCTTGATGAAATTAAATTGTATTTCAAAGTAAAAAAAGTTTTATATATTTTTAAAATTCGAATTATAGAAAATAAAATAAAAGAATAATGATTCTAAAATTTGAAAAAAAAATATTAGTCGTGAACCACCCTTGCTAAGAATCATTTATTTTTTAGCAAGATAAAATATTGATTCTAAAATTAAAAAAAAGGTCAACTTTTGATAGTAATAAATAATTTTTTAAGCAAAAATTGTGTTTATTTTTCAATTTCGAATTATAGAAAATAAAATAAAGAGAAGTTTTCACAAAATTCAAAAAAAAAAATGTTAGGGGTGGACATCCATTGATGAAATTAAATTGTTTTTCAAAGTAAAAAGAGTTTCATGTATTTTTTAATTTCGAATTATAAAAAACTAAAATAACGAAAAATGGTCCCAGAATTAAAAAAAATGTCAGAGCGGACAACTTAATAAAAATAATTAGCTTTTTACTAAAATTTAAGCTTTCTTTAAGTTCAAAAATCTGAACTAAATTTATGTCAAAAATATACAATGACTGAACACGAGATACAAAATGATTGAATCACTAAAATGGATATTAAAAATTAAAGGTTGCTGTTATAAAAGTGAGAATTTTAGTATTTTATGTATATTTTAATGCCACGATAAGAAAGATAAAGACGAAAAATATCCCTTGTGTATATAGAGTGGTCCTTAATATGGACATTTACAAATTTCTTTGCTCCCAGGTGTTCAAATTAATAAACAAAAATTCCACCATAATAAAGACCACCATAAATATATACATATATATATATATATATATATATATATATATATATATATATATATATATATTAGGGTGGTCCTTAAAATGGTCATTTTCAAATTTCCTTGCTCCCAGGTGCTCAAATAGTTTCAAATAAATAGAAAACAATTCTCTGAAAGTTTTAGCTCTTAATATTAACGTTTAGATAGAGCGCAATTTAATCAAACTTTGTATAGAAAGAGCATGGAAAAAATTTGAAAATTAAAAAAAATGTTTCAGGTATAACTTAGCGACAAATTAATGAGTTTTATTCATTCATTTGTTCGCTAAATTACATCTAAAAAACATTTTTAAAATTTTTGAAAAAATTTCCATGCTATTTCCGTACAAAACTTTGATTGAATTGCGCTCTATCTAGACGTTAATATTGAGAGCTAAAACTTTTCAAGGATTTTTTATTAGTTTGGAAAGCATTTGAGTCATTGGGAGCAACAAAATTTGAAAATGTCCATATTAAGGACCACACTAATATACATATATATATATATATATATATGTATATATATATATATATATATATAAGTATGTATATGTATATATGTATAAAAGTTGGTGGTCCTTCGAACGAGATCGTTCGGCTAATGGATTCGGCGTTATCTAATCTGTTTATGCGAAAGGCCAAACTTTGAACTTTGCTTAAGGATACTAAAGGATAAATGTACGATAGGACGTATTATACACAGGATTAAACACACACACACATATACATACACATACACACGACACAGGCAAATTTAAGGATTTGAAAGGTTCAAGATGTCGAAACATTCTTACGAATCGGAGACGGAATCGATTTTGAAGGTCGCGGGGGATATAGAAATAATATATATTAAATATATATATATATATATATATATCTTATATATAAAAATGGAGCTCTCTTTCAAATGTCCGAATAAAACTCGAAAACGGCTGAATGGATTTGGCCAGACTTAGTCTTGAAAAATTCGTGCCAATCCAGAGTTGGTTGGAAAGGTGAGATATTATTTCAAAATGGCGTAGAAACTTTACATTTTTAATTTGAAAATTCTTGTAGAAGCGTAATTTTAATAAAACAATGGACGGTGGCAATTTCGTGAAATGTCAAACGCTTTTGACAAATGATGTTCAATTACGTTTAATATGATGTTTTACGCGAATATTATTTATTTATGATAGATTTGTAGCAAGTAGTTTTGTTTGTAGTTTTATTTATATACAAAAATGTTAGTAAACGGCCCGCAAGTGTTACTAGAGACTCAAAATATCAACTTTTTTGAAATGTTAATATGAAATTAATTTTTGTTTATTTTTTATTTTTTATAATTTTTTGGCGTTGTAACACTATCTTTTTGCAAATCATATTTTTCTCAAACACGGTACTCTACAAGATCTCATTTGTGTAATTATACTTATTGGTATTTATAAGACATTTTCTAGGTTATATTATTTTTTTATTTATGTTATTCAAATTCAGAACCTAAATTTCGTATCGATCATATAGACATTTTGTCCAATAACATTATCAGTTATAATTTCCCAGAAATCATAGAAGAATAGATAGTAATATATAAAGGTCCGGGGTTAAAAAGGTCCAGCACCGATGTGTCAAAAACCAGTAAAGTTAAACATTGTTTAACAGCAATATTTGAAAGTAGAGGGAAAAAGATGTATAACCAGCTGTAACCTTGATTCTTATGACTTTGCTATCGGAAGATAAACGGTAATCTTTGAAAATCCATAATAAAAGTATTTTCTTCCATTGGTAGTTTTTTAGCATTAGTTAAAAATGTAATTATTTTGTAAAATACCTTCAACATTAAAATAAGATATTAAATATGTTTGCCACCTGTCCGTTCCAGGTTACTCCGCCTATAGAGTAAATAAGTCTAGATAACAAATTTTTGAAAGACATCAAAAAAGCACATTTTGAAGTAGCTGGCAGTTTTACTGAACGTAGCCAGATAATTGTTCGTGTGAAATGTGTTATCTGTTGTGATATAGTTGGTTTGATTATTATAATATAATTAATATTTGCTCAACGTCATATTGGACTTTTACATTTACTTTAATTCATCGAATGTTACAAAAAGCAGGCCAGAGAAGAAATACTTGATTCATTTTCTATCTCTCCTCGCAAAAATTTGAAAATTTTGTATAAGCTCAGTAGTATTATTTACAATTATACACAAAATCCAGAATCCAACAAGAATCTGAAAAACTTGAAACGTAATCAATAAGTCAAAAGACCAAAAAAGACTTGGATTGGATTATACCATGTTTTCTATAGAAAGTGTATAAAACTTTTATAATATCTTATTTTATATAGCATTCAAATAACACATCCTTATACACAAAAAGTATTAATATTTTTGATTCTCTAGAAACTGTTTAGAATATACCTTACTTAGCAAAACGTTTGCCGGGTCAGCTAGTATATATATATATATATATATATATATATATATGTGTGTGTGTGTGTTTATTATATTATATTTCAAGTGAATTTCTAGTGATTACGTTTAAACAATATAAATTAGTGCAAATATCCGTTCGCTCGCACAGTTGTAAACGGAACACTATTTCATATTCAATGTAGCAATAAACAGTGCTACAGTTCTAGCTAACAATGCAGAAACGCACAAATGGAATACACAACTAGAGAATTATATATGTATATAATATATATATATATATATATATATATATACTAGGTAACCCGACAAACGTTGTCCTGTACCCAGGTCTACAATTCAAAAGTTCCAAATTTGTTAATATCTTATCCTATACTTTTGAATATCTTATTTGATGTCCTGCCTTTGTGATTCATTTATGGTCTTAACATAAGCAGTATAATAAATTCAAAAAAAAAAAAATATAGTATTTGCGGTAAAAGAACAATATCACACTTGATTTTACCACACAACATAATTGCTTCAATAATTCAGTCTATAATTTTTATACGAGTTGCTTTTTGGCAAGTATAGTTTCTAAAGTACATTTTTCTTACTAATAATTTAACAAACATTATTTTTTATGTTCAAATCTTAGGTGAATTAATTTGTAAAATCTAGTTCATATGTGCACTATTCAATCTAAAATCAACTTGCTAAACATTCCATATCCAATGCCAAACAAATGAATTTTTGACACATGAAACAAAATTCCAAATCATTTTTTTTTAATAAGTAGAAATATTTTTTGTAATGTTGAATAATTTAGTAAAGTAAACTAAAATGCGATATGCGCAAGTACAAAAAAATAATATATATGCAACTTTGGACTTGTTGTGTTAATTATTAAACTGAATTATATAATTTCATCTGCCAAACATATACTGTTGACTGTATCTTATATTATTTTAATTTCACTATGATACATTGTTTTGTGTCATCTTCAGTGGACTATGTAATTGTAATAATAATAATTAATGTAATAACAATTAGGAATATTACAATTACATAGTCCACTGAAGATGACACAAAACAATGTGTCGAAACGTATAGAAACAATAAAAATGTTATAGGTTCATAAAAGTTTTTAATTGATGTATTGCCCTGAAGACTGAATGTTATATATATATATATATATATATATTATATATATATATATATATATATATATATATATATATATATACATATATATATATACATAATAAATTGCAGCTAAGTATTCATATTTTATGTTTCGATATCTTTTCGTCGCCAGGCCTTCGCCTTATAAATCTTTGCCTTCAGTCTTATCAATAATCTCTTATCAATCAAAAGGCATATAAACCTTCTCTATACTCGTATATGACTATAAACATGAATATAACTCGTGATGTATGTCATCGTGATTTAAAGCAAATTGCTGGAACTTTCCGTACCGCAATAAAAATAATCGATAATACATAAAAAATTAATAATCATTAGTAACAATTGTTTTATATAATTTCAAACATGTTATAAGTGCTGTTCATACAGTTCAATACAGTTCATATTTTATAGACGAAATATAAGAAATAATTAATGTAAACATATGATAGTAAAAAATTGATAAAGCACTGCGTATATGCGTATTTGATGAGGCACTTGAGTAAACCATTTATATAATTTGTGATAATTACAGTTGAGCCTGTTCTAGACGAGTTGCATCCTTTTTTAAACAAGTTGTACCCTCTTTAGACGAGTCTTACACTTTTTAGACTAGTTGAACATTTTTCAAGCGAGCTGAAATCTTTTTAAGACGATTTGATATTTTTTTAGAATAGTTGAACCTTTTATAGACGAGTTGAATTATTTTTAATCGAATTGATACTTTTTTTAAACGAATTGAAGCTTTTTTAAACGAATTGAAGCTTTGTTTAGAGACGAGTCAAACCATGTTTTAGACTAGCCGAACCCTTTTTGACGAGTCGAACCTTTTTTAGGCGAGTCGCACTTTTTTTAGACGATCCGACTCTTTTTTAGACGATCCAACCCTTTTCTTAGACAAGTCGAACCTTTTTCTTAGACGAGTCAAACATTTTTCTTAAGCGAGTAGAACCTTTTTTAGACGATCCGACCCTTTTTCTTAGACGAGCCGAACCTTTTTCTTAGACTAGCCAAATCTTTTTTTTAAATTAGCCAAACCTTTTTCTTAGACTAGCCGAACCTTTTTCTGAGACGAATCGAACCCTTTTGTTAGACGAATTGAACCCGTTTGTTAGACGAATTGAACCCTTTTATTAGACGAATCAAACCCTGTTGCTAGACGAGTAGATACCTCTCAAAGACTTTTTTCTTAGACGAGTAGAACCTTTTTCTTAGACGAATAGAATCTTTTTCTTAGACGAGTACAACCTGTTTTCAGACAATCGGAACTTTTTCAGACAAGTCGAACCTTTTTCTTAGACGATCTGAACCTTTCTTAGACGATCGGACCTTTTTCTTAGACCAGTCGAAAATTTTTCTGAGACGAGTCGAACCTATTTTTAGTGAACTGTAATAACAATTCGAATCATTATTTTGTTTAATAATTACAAAACGCGTTGCTAGTTATATGTAGGTTACGCGGACATCGGAAGTGCTTACTGTTGGATTTTGTAAATAGGTTGTAAACAATAAATTAGTATATAAGAGTTAGACAAAAGTTAGACAGGCAGTCAAACTTGGAGTCAGACTCGGAGACAGACATAGAGTTAGTCAGACATAGTATTCAGTAAAATGTAGTCTTTGCTGATATGATAACCAAAAGGTTATCAACAAATATTAATTGTAAAAATAGTGAATAATAAAGTATCATTCAAAGAAAGAAGTGTGTTTACAAATTGCTATCAAATCGCTGTTCGTCCTAAAGGCCTTTCACACTACCAGTGGACTCTGGAGAGTCCACATCACAAATATAATATTTCAACAACTATTCAACTGTTCACCGCTCGGGTCCAGCCTATCATCACAATTCCTGGTCGTACTGGTGGTCCAGAACATACCTCCCAATATATCAACCACCAGCCAGGACAATTCATTAGACTAGCCGAACCTCTTATAGACTAGCCGAACCTCTTATAGACTAGCCGAACCTCTTATAGACTAGCCAAACCTATTTTTAGACGAGTCTAACCTATTTTAGACTAGTCGAACCTTTTTTGGACTAGTCGAAGCTTTTTTAGACCATCAACCCTTTTATAGACTATAAAACCTTTTTTAGACTAGCCAAACCTTTTCTTAGACAAGCCGAAACTTTTCTTAGACGAATTGAACCTTTGTCTTAGACGAGTCGATTTAAAACATTAGACGAGTAGACACTTTTTCTTAGACAAGTAGAACTCTTCTGTTAGACAACACGAAGCTTTTTCTTGGACTAGTAAAACCTTTTTTATTGACGAGTAGAACCTTTTTCTTAGACCAGTCGAACATTTTTATGAACAATTATTAAAAATCTATTGCATTATCTGCTATTGCAATCTATTGCGTTATCTGCTCATTTCACTCATATACCACATATTTCAACATTCAGAATTATTACACTAAAGATTTCTTAGAAATATTTTTTCTGGCTACCTAACGTTTATCGGGCCAGCTAGTATATATAAGTATGTATATATATATGCTAGTATATATATATATATATATATATATATATATATATATGCTAGTATATATATATATATATATATATATATATATATATATGTATATAAGTATGAATATATTTCTGTGTGTATTATTAAATGTTCAATCGAGAGCAGCAAGTCTAACCCAAAATTTGCATCCGCGGAAACATAATCGCTGCAGCAGCAGCCACGGCATCGGCGGTGGAGGCAGCGCAATATTGCGCGATTTGTATTCCGAATTTCTGGTAATATCTGAACAATAGCTTTAATAATTACTACACACTATACTCTACAGAATTCACATAGAATTCTATAGAATTATAGAACACAAACAGTCCACTGATTTTCAATTCGCACAATCAGATTTCGAGTAACATTATTCACAACGCGAATTGGTAGCGTGTCATTAATTTGTTGTTAAATAGATAGATTTATAATTCCATATCAATAAAAGGATAATAAATTGATGGGATAGAATTAATATGCCAGATTTTATAAGTTTTGTGATGCGCTTTTTGGTATGGAGTCAATTTTATTGTGTACGGTGGAGCGATAACAATATTCCAAACGAGCACAATAATACAAATTAAAAAGTCCAAATATTTTTAAACATGACACTACTATTATATTCGACACATGAATTAAATTATTAATATCCAACAGTAAGCCTTAATATTGTTTTCACAAATTAATAAGTTATATCACAATATTCTAATAATACACTCCTCCACCGTATAGTAAAATTATTCTCTCCTTTCAAATCTAATGCATAAACTATACCAGTTCCATTTTCCTGGAGGTCTTTGTGTGTGTTTTATGGTATATTTCAATATTTAATTCCTTCATTTTATTTTTCCGACGTTTTCCCCCAAGTTTTCTTCTAACCTAACACAGGCCATGAATACGGCATAGAGAAAAAACTCAGAGGCGGCGGGAAAATGAAAAATGTACTGAAATAAATTATTGATAGAATATAAAAATCATTAACTATAGATCATGTGATAAAAATGATATTGTAAATAGTCAGAAATTTAAAAATGGTATACATAATTCTTTTTTGATAAGAAGATGGTGATTTTAGATTGTCTAGAAAGTTTAAAATTGCCTGAAAATGTTTATAATTTTACTAAAAATGTATTAAATTGTTCAAAAATATTTCAAATTCCCTGGGATTAATTTAAATAACAAATGGTCATGGTTCCAAAATGTGTAAAAATATTTCACAATTTGACAGCTTGTCTAAAAGGGTTCTAACTCATCTCAGAATGTTTTAAAATGTCTGGGAATCTTGCAACTCGTCTGGGAATCTTGCAACACGTCTGGGAATCTTGCAACTCGTCTGGGAATCTTGCAACTCGTCTGGGAATCTTGCAACTCGTCTGGGAATCTTGCAACTCAT
>NW_020539726.1:37814348-37828543 GCF_003426905.1 Ctenocephalides felis | reverse complement strand
TTTTCTCGATCGCGTATTATTTTAATTTAAATTCCTCCACCGCCCTAAAGAAATGAATTTTTGTCGCATTAATATTTTTTCGCACATTTCTTAATGTTCGTTCGTTTTCTGTTTCTCCACCGGCGTTATTTTTATCGCGAACAAAAAAGCTGTTATTTCGCGAAAAAACAAGACGGTGGAGAGACTTTAATCAAGAATATTTTAATATGCTTTTAATGCGAGTAATAACTTTATGTTAATTTTAGTCGATATCCTAAAAGATAAGAAGAGAGCTGGGAAAAAGAAATACGTTCATATTTTTTTGTGATCTATACGGTGGAGAGTCGCAATTTTCAGTCACTTTTAAAAGTCATTATAAATAAATCCATTATAATTAGTCTACTTCCATTTAATGAATTATAACTTCCTACCGACATTTTCTGTAATACATTTTACATATTCAAATACGATGCTAATATTTCTGTCACCGAGTTATTTTTTTGTTCGACTAATTTCGCGAGCGTTCCAAATTACATATAATTCGTATTGGATCGCTGCCAAATGTAATTAAATGTTATATAGGACATGAAAAATCTCAGGAAAATATATTTTATCTGATCACACATTTACGATGAATAGTTTTTAGTCGAACATTCGCACAAAAATATAATTGCAATTTATTAGGTTATTAAAATCGTTACAAAAGTGGCAAGAAAAATGAATACAAAGTTATATCTTGTATTTTATCTTGTCCAATTATTTCCGAACTAATAATCTCTCAGTGAACAAATAGTTAATAACCCGGTAACATTCTTAACATAATTCCAATCAAATACACTACTATCCTATTTACTAAATATAAAGTTCCATTTACACGTTTTTTCGTGTTTGATTCCCCAAACACGTCCTCCAATTAATACATCATAGGAAACTTACTATTGTTAGAGCAACCGCCACGAATAAAATAGGAGGAGAATTCTCCACCGTACAAATGTAGGTGAGATTAAGGAATCAGGGCAGAGATTTATAAAAATCTTGCTTTTGAGATTCTTGGTAATAGAAAATAATTTTGAATTTTAGATTTTTTAAGTTTTTAATTACAAACATTTTTTGTATGACCATATCACCACCATCAATGACACTTAGCAAATTAGCAAAAATAAGAGACGTTTTTACTAAATATGTTTGTATTCATAAATATTGCTAATGCAGTTCTTATTAGAGAAAATTGATTTTTGATATAGATAATTATTAAATTCCCTTATATTAGTAAGGGAATTATTTTGAATTTCAGATTTTTATAATTGTTTAATTGCAAACATTTTTGTATTACCATGTCACCACCATCGTTGACACTTAGCAAATTAACAAAACTAAGAGACGTTTTACTAAAATATTGTAGTATTACATAAATATTGCTAATGCAGTTTTTATTAACAAAAATTGATTTTTGGTTTTTCGATATAGATAATATTTAAATTCCCTTATATTGTAATAGCAAGTTATTTTGAGTTTTAAATTTTTATGATTATTTAATTGCAATCATTTTTGTATGACCATATCTTCACCATCGATGACACTTAGCAAATTAGCAAAACTAAGAGATGTTTTACTAAAATATGCTTGTATTACATAAATATTGCTAATGCAGTTCTTGTTGATAGAAATTGATTTTGAGTTTTCGCTTTAGATAATATTTAAATTCCCTTATCAAAATTATTGCAAACATTTTTTGTATGTCCATATCATCACCATCTATGATAATTAGCAAAATTAGCAAAAGTAAGAGACGTTTTACTAAAATATGTTTGTATTACATAAATATTGCTAATGTAGTTTTATTGACGGACATTGATTACGTGTTTTTGATTTAGATAATATTTAAATTCCTTATCAAAATTATTGCAAACATTTTTTGTATGTCCATATCACCACCATCGTTGACAATTAGCAAAATTAGCAAAACTAAGAGATTATATCAAATATTTTTGTATTTGTATTCTAAAAATAGTGTAAATGTAGTTTGTAGTTATATAAATTGATTTTGAGTTCGGATTTGAAAGATAATAATTAGTTTTAAACATTTACTCAATCATCTAAATGTGCCAACGTTTCTGCTTCAGTTCTTCGGCTATTTTTTAAACAAACTTTATTTCTATATCAAATTAACCTTGTACAAATCATATTTAGTCTTTTCAACCCCCAATTTCCCCTATATATTTATAAATATACAAAATAGAGTCAAAAAAACAAGTCTG
The DNA here is from genome assembly GCF_003426905.1 of Ctenocephalides felis. NCBI lineage: Eukaryota > Metazoa > Arthropoda > Insecta > Siphonaptera > Pulicidae > Ctenocephalides > Ctenocephalides felis. The sequence goes on along the minus strand of NW_020539726.1, from coordinate 37,826,306 downwards.
TTTCTTATGACGTTACAATCTGGCAGCGCTAATGAGCTTTTGCAAAACTTCGTCGAGACGATTGATAGATTATTTCAGCAAAAATACAATCTAGATGCTATATATCTTGTTCTGTTGTGAAAATGTAATAGACTGGTAAAAAAAAAACTAGTGAATTTGAATTTTAGCATTTTCTACCGTAGTGGTATAGTGCTCCACCGTAAATTTTGTTAAAATTTAGAATACAGTGAGAAATTTTATAGTGAATAATAGTTCTAAAATAGTTATATAAAATTGTTTATAGCTCATTTTATCCTAAATATATATTTATAATGCAAGCAATAAAATATTCTGTACTATTTTTTTAGTTCCAGTTATCAGAGCCAAACAACAAAAAACAGTTTATAATTTTAAAAGTATTTAAAGTCATTTATAAATCTTGTTATAATAAAACTCAAAGTGTATTTTTATTTAATGTCTCGTCGACATTAACTTATTTTTTCGCATTAAATTTTTATTGCCTGTACGTGATTTTTTCCTCTGGGAAAAATCACTTCCAAGTTAAGAATGAAATAATGATATTGGTTTACGGTGGAGGTTTATTTCAGGTTTTAAATTATCTCTGTTTGGACAGTCGGGGGAAATATATAAATTTATTAAAATATAATTTGAGAGTAAGAGTTCTTGTTATATGATATATTACAAGAGTAGAATATGTATAATATTTATATACAATAATGTAATCAAAGTTGTACTTCAAATATGACATGATCGGTTTGTCATTGTAATTACCATTTAGAAATGAACCTTCATTAAAGAAATTGAGTAATTGCTGATTAATAAATTCTATAATATTTGTTCATACAGTAGAATATGTTAAAGAAATGAAGAAATATGCATGAAGAAATATTGTTTTCACTATTTCACTTATCATGTTATTGTGTTTGAAGAACTTCGTGTAATCAAAATTAACATACATTCATTGACTGTTTGTATTTTTTTTTACTTTTTTGCTGGCGATACAGTGTCATTTTTTGAGCAGCTGTAGTATCTGTTTTAGTAGCTCGATTTTGATAAGTGATAAATAAACTAGTGGTGTACGGCATCGTGCCTTAAGGCAAATTGCTGGAACTTTTCTTATAATTATTTATTTACAGTATATAACGGATCTTTAAAACTTTAAACAGAATTCAAAATATTTAAAATCTGAATTCTTTTCGATCTACAAAATTTAAAAAAAATCGAAACAAAAAATATTTTCGCTTATTATTGAGATAATTTTTGTCCAAAAGCAATTATTTTGACAAAACAAACAAGAAGTTTCTTGAGTCATTCAAATCGGATGTTCAGTTCTCTCAAAAACTAAATTTCTATTTTCCGCACTCTTTGCTCTTTATCTCCGTAACGAATGGACCTGCCTTTGCCAAAAACTAATGAGCACATCTCCCTATCAATAAGAATCGAATGCTTCTTGAACCATTTAAATCGGTTGATCCGTGCGCCCGAAAACGTGGACCAAATTATGCGGACACACATAAACATCAATTTTTTCTGAGGTTTGCCAAAATGTTCAGAAACCTCTGAAACGTAAAAATATGCAAAAATTATAATTTTCAATTTTTGGCCCATTACTATAACTTATCCTAAGGGTAGTTAAAAATGTTTTAAAGAATTAGTTTTTGAGAAATGCAGGTTTAGCAGTTTCGGAAATACGGAGCAAAGAGTGCAGAAAATTGAGATTAAGTTTTTGAGAGAACGGAGCAACCGATTTGAATGATTCAAAAAGCATTCAATTTGTAGTGATGATTAGTTTTTGATAAAGACACATCCTGCCAATTTGGAGACACGGAGCAAAAACTGCTATAAATAGCAGTTTTTGGGAAAACAGAGCATTCGATTTAAAAAAAAAACTTTGATAAAATACTACAGCTTAGAAAATAGATGTCGGATTCTTTTCCCGCAACCGAAGTACTTTTTCCCTCGAAACCAAAATAATCAACAAAGTGTTAGATAAAATATCTCCTTTTCTGTCCGAATCTAAGTAGAATGCACTCGAATTGCACCGTTTTATTTATTTTATCATCAAACTGTTTGCAAATGCAATGAAAAATCTAGTGAGCAAACTCTGACCGACCTTTTCCACTATTCTGTCTCGTTTCCAGTTGTGAAAGAAAGTTGTGGAGAAATCTCCTCTTTCTACTACTTCTGTGTGTATATATACAAACACACAACTTCTTAAAAGTTTATATTGAATTTTATCCTGGAACTTCGTAAATTCCACGGTGCACTTTACTGCGCCCAGATGGAATTCCAGAAATAAAAACGGATTTATATGCAACTTGATATTTAGGTGCATAGAAAGAAGGGCGACGGTGGAGAGATAGAAATAAATTGTTTTATATTTTTTTTTTGTGTATAGTAGTCGTTAATTAATAAGTGTAGCAAAACACTGATAATTGTTGTATCGATTTTTTTTTATAAATAAGAGTTAAAAAAAATATTTTGATAACTAGTGGTGCATGCATCGTGCCTAAGGCAATTGCTGGAACTTTCCCTAACACAATTGAATATTCAAGCAAAAAAATATAATCAATAAATATTGATCAATGATTAATAACAATTGTTTTAAATATTTCCAAACAGATAATTATAATTACTATAATTTTTACTTGTTTATAAATATACAGTGACATCTTATCACTCAAAACACTTGGAAATGTTTACCTAAAAAGAAATGCAGAATGAATCTATCCGGGGATATATTTCTTACAATTAGACTAACGCATATAAAATATATACAGTTTTAAACCGAATTGTGAATTAAAAATTTATATTTGAAGTATAAAACTTGTATATTTTTGAAAATTTTGAAAAAAAAATTCTGAAGATTTTGAAATTTATATATGTGAACTATAAGAATAATCTTGGTAAGAAACCCAAAAAAATTTGTTCTTATTATTAAATATCTATAAAATATCTGATTATTTGATATGCATATCTCTAAAGATTACTTCAGATAGCCAATATATATTTTTTTACATTTTTTCAGAATCTCTGCAACCGCTGGACCAGCCTATCTCAAAATCAACCAATTCTTCGTCAATACAAATAAAATGTTTTTTGAATCATTCGATTCGGGCGCTCCGTTCTCTCAAAAACTTAATATATATTTTCTGCACTCTTTGCACCGTATCTCCGAAATGGCTAAACCTGCATATGCCAAAAACTAATCACATTGTCTCCCGATCAGTAGGACTCGAATGTTTTTTTTTAATCATTCAAATTGATTGATCGATGCGACCAAAATCGTGGACGCAAAAATTTCCAAAATACTTATAAAAAGTCTAATTTTACAAGGTCATGTTTTTTTCAAATCTTTTAAAAAATCTCAAAAATCGTAGTTTGCAATTTTGATTGAGTCCCATATCAGGAAAATAATAATTAAGGGCAGTATCAAAAAAGTATATATGAAAATAATTGTAACGATAAAATACTTGAGGTAGAAAAATGTTAAATTAATTTGGACTAAAAAAATGAGTGCGCGTAAGGTTCACACGCGATCGAAGTAAAACTTATTTACTACTGTACAAGATGGCATTTAAGTAAAAATAAATACATCATATAATAATTTTGAAAAATTGGTATTAGTAATATGGTAGGTAATACTCGTGATGCACACATTTATTAGTGTCGACGACCATTATACACATTTATATAATGATAAATTATTAATTATATACTTATAATAGCGTTAAAAATATGTATAATATTTAAAAACCATAATGTAGTTAAAGTCATACTTCAAATATGACATGATCGGTTTGTCATTGTAATTAGCATTTAGAACTTGAACCTTCATTAGAGAAATGTAGTAATTGCTGTGAAATAAATTCTATAATGTATGTTAAACAACGCCTAAACAAATATTGTTTTCTAAAATTCACTCATCGTGTAATAATTGTGTTTGAAGAACTTCATGTAATTAAAAATAACATACATTCATTGACTGCTTGTATTTTTTTAACTTTTTCGATGGCGATATATTCTCATTCTTTGAACAGCTGTAATACCTGTCTTGCCTACAAAATTTGGCAATTTAATACTTCAAAAATTTATAGAAGCTACGAATAATATAGAAATAATTTCTAATCATAAAATACTAGTAAATACTAATACTCGATTTTAGTAAAATGTATCTCTATCTCTTTCAGACCGCCCACTCGGACGCTCGCTCCGTCTCTCTCTCGCATGTAACGCGTGAACTTAGCGGCGAATTCCGGTGTGAGTTTCCGCAGATGCTCCTTCATTTCACACGGAAATACAATCCGCAATGCTGGTGGTAGCAGGTGAGAAAATAATAAAAAACTAGCTGTAAGTGAAATTCTGTCTTAAGGCAATTAAGGCATCGTGCCTTAAGGCAAATTGCTGGAACTTCCCGTGCCAAAAATTATATTTTTTTAAAAACGATTAACATTTTTGAAAAAATTTTACTTCGAAAAAATAAGATTTTTGGAAATTTAAATTGGACGAAAAATTACTTTTTTTTGAAAAAAAATTTTTTTTAAAAAAAATTTTTAAACAATTTTTTTTATAAAAATTTTTTCTGGAAAAATGTTATCTTCATTTTGACATATTTTGGAAGATCTGAACTTTTTTCAAAGCAATCGTACTTCTTTAACTGCATAGAGACAAAAATAAAGCGCGTAAGCGCCGCGTCGCTGTCTAACGGAAAAACATTAGTACGGAACCCATAGGAATGTAAACAAAACTTATACTTATTGTTAAAATCTCAATAAAATATCTGATAATTTGATATGCATATGTCTAATGTCTAATGATTATTGTTGACCGCCATATGTTATTTTTTTTTTTAGTTTTTTTTACTAGATCTCCGAAACCGCTAGACCTATCTTCATGAAAATTTGATCAAATCTTCATCTTGTTAATACAAGTAAAATGTTTTTTGAACTATACAAATCGGACGCTCCGTTCTCTTAAAAACTGAGTTACCGTTTTTGGCCCTTTTTGCCCCATATCTTCGGAACGGCTAGACCTGCCTTTGACAAAAACTAATCAGCTCGTCTCCTTATCAATACGAATCGAATGTTTTTTGAATTATTCAAATTGCTTCATCCGTGTTCCCGAAATCGTCGACGAAAATTTGTATCCGAACACACACACATGCACGCACACACCACACACACACATACATCAATTTCTCCAAGGTATGCCAACATATTCAGAAACCTCTAAAACGTGAAGATATATAAAAATTTTCATTTTCGATTTTTTGCGATTACTTACCCTATGGAAAGTTAATTATAAAAATCAATTTATCATCTCCAGAACATTAACAATCGTCATTTCATTTCGAATCAAATTCAAAAAAAAAAAAAGTTGCCAAATTTACACAAAATTGAAAAAGTGCTCCTGCATAGTCACAGTCTAAACGCATTTGCAAATAATTCTGTGCGACCATTTTCACTTATACTGTGCTCAGATTGGCGGCATTTCACATTTTCAATAATTTTCACAAAATTGGAAAAGTGCTCCAGTACACAAACAGTCTAAACGCACTTGCGTAAGCATTGTACCAGAGTGGCGCTTAGACTGTGCTTAGCCTGGGTGATTTTTTGAATTTTTAGTCCAAAATTACAAAAAAAAATTTTTGAAAAAAAAATTAAAACAAAAATTTTTTTTTTCCAAAATCAATTATTTTTGTGAAACAAGCAGAAAGTTCTTTGAATCATTTTAACCGGACGCTTAGTTCTCTCAAAAACTGCCATTTTTTTAAAATTTAGCTCTGTATCTCCGAAACCTCTGGGCCTACCTTTGCCAAAACTAATTAGCACATCTCCCTATTAATAGGAATCGAATGTTTTTTAAACCATTCAAATCGTGTTTTCCGTTCTCTCAAAAACTCGCTTTCAATTTTTTGCACTCTTTGCTCCATATCTCCGTAACGGCTGGACCTGCCTTTGCCAAAAACTAATCAGCACATCTCCCTATCAATAGGAATCGAATGTTTTTTAAACCATTCAAATCGGTTGATCCGTGCGCCCGAAAACGTGGACGAAAAAAGCGGACATACAAAACACACACACACACACACACACCACACACACACACACACATCCATTTTTTCTGAAGTATGCCAAAATGTTCAAAAACCTTCAAAACGTCGAGAAATGTAAAAATTTTTGATTTCGATTTTTGGACGATTACTATAACTTACCCTACGGGAAGTTAAAAACTAGTTGGTATTGGTATTTTGCCTGAGGCAAGTTACATGAACTTCCCGATATATTTAAATAATCGACTTAATCAATAAAAAAAAATTAATTCATGAGTGATAAAAGCATTCTGAGTGGATTTATACCACTTAATTGAAACGAAACGAACACGTTAACTCGGAGTATTTTAAAAGCAAATTTTAAAAATGATAATTTTTATATTTGAACCAGTTTTCCCGTAGGACTTTAATGGTTTAGTATGTTCATTAAGACCAAGTACTCAATTGTTATACCAAGTAAATCGTCTAATTTTATTTTTAACAAACGTCAAAACAACTAATCATTTCTCAAACTTTGATGATTTTTAAAATTAAACTACTTGTCGTAAGGCCGAAATATTTCAGTAAGTTCTATAAGACCATGATATATATATCGCCAAAAAAGTTCCATAAAAGGCGAATAAAATTTTTAATTTGACTATTTCTGGTTGTGGATCAATTTTTTTTGTTCTTTTTTTCCAGAGCCTCCAAGAGGTCCACCATATATTACTGTGGACAAAGACAGGTTTATGGGAAATGATATCCTCAATGCAAATTGCAGTGTTGGACCTGCCTATCCGCAATTAAATATTACGTGGTTATCATGGCGCAATGGACTACGGTATAGTAGAATAAAGTATATATATGTATATATATTATATTATATATTTATTTAACATGTTTTTCGAATTTGCTCAACCACAATTTCTAGAACTCGACTTGCAAAAACCTAATTTTTTTAACCGAATTTTCTAAACATTGGTGAACCCTATTAGCGTGAATCTCAAGTTGTTTTTTTTTAAATCTTTAAGTATTTTTATGAACTTGGTTCATTACATTTAATTTACTTTTACAAGATTTAAATGTTAACTAAATTGTTGTAACCACAATTGTTTGAATTTAATTGCTTCAACCAATGAATCTAAAACTATAAAACTATATTAGGGGGGCGTCAATATTTAAAATGTCAAATATCTGGAACCTCAATTGTCTAAATGTTAATTAGTTGTGCCTGGATCTTTTATAAAACCTTGATTTTCTAAAGAAAACTCAATTATTTACAAACCTCAGTTTTCGAAAAAATTCAATTTCTAAAAAAAAACTCAATTTTCTAAAAAAACTCAATTTTCTGAAAACCGCGATTTTCTATACAAAAACTCATTTTCTAAGAACCGCAATTTTCTATAAAAACCTAAATTTTCTAAAAACCTCAATTTTTTAAAAGCACCAATTTTCTAAAAAACTCGATTTTTTAAGAGCCTCAATTTTCTAAAAAAAACTAAATTTTTCAAAAACCTCTATTTTCTAGAAACCTGTATATTACCGCTAGAAACCTCTATATTCTAGAAACCTCAATTTTCTAAATACCTCAATTTCGAAGAACCTCGATTTTCTAAAAACACCAATATTCTAAAAAGAAAAACTACAATTGTCTAAAATTTAAATGGGTAAAACCTCAATGTTAAAATTTGAATGTGTAAAACCTCAACTGCTAGTAGCTCGATGTAATAATCTCTAAAGTCTAAAACCTCAATTGTCTAAATCTCTATAGTCTAAACCTCAATTATCTAAAACCCCAATTGCCTAAAACCCGAATTGCCTAAAATCTCAATTATTTAAAAAATTAGTTATGAAAAACCATAATTGTCTAAAATTACAAAATTGTAAGACCTCAGTATATAAAATCTGAATGTATAAAAACCTCAATCTCAAAACTCGGTTGTGAAAAACCTCAATTAATTAAAACTTCGACTACCTAAACTCAACTGTTTAAAATTTAATGGTCTGAAACCTCAATTATCTTAAAACCTCAACTTGCAAAAACTAAAATTTTCATAGACCACAACTGCCTAAAACCTCATATATCTGCATCTTTAATTGTAAAACCTCAATTTTTAAATTGAAATTATCTGAACCTCAGTTTTAGCATCAGCATCGTAATCGTTAGGTCAAGTAATTGTCTAAACTTGAAGTTTCTGAACCTCAATTTTATGAGCCTTAAATTTCACAGATAAAGTTGTCTGAATTCTGATTATGTGACCTCAATTATTTAAAACTCAATTATAATCTATCTCAAACCTCAATTTATAAAATCAAATTCTTCAACCTCAATTGCTTAACTCCATTTGTCTAACATCAATTATTTTAAACACAATTGTATAGAACTTTATTCTTTAAACCTGAATTGTCAAAAATTCATTTTCTGCAACCTCAACTGTCTAAAATTCAATCGTTTCTGCCTCAATTGTGGAACCTCAATAGAAAAAAACTCAAAACCTCAATATAGAAAACTTCAATAAAAAAAAACTCAAAAACCTCAATAGAGAAAACCACAATAGGAAAAACCTAAATTTTAAAGACTATATTTAAAATATTAAAAAAAAACTCAAAACCTCAATAGAGAAAACCACAATAGGAAAAACCTAAAAATTTAAAGACTATATTTGTTTGAACTTCAATTATCTAAAACTCAGAAGCCTAAAATCAAATTCTCTTAACATCAACAATCCAAACTTCATTGCGCAAAAACCTAAATAGTACAAACCTCAATTGCGTGAACCTCAATTACGCAATCTTAAATTGCCTAAACCTCTTTTATCAGAATGTCAATTATCTGAACCATATTCACGAAACTTGCAATATTCTAAACCCTAAAACAATACAAAACCTTTGCAATTGTCGGAATGTGTATCTCCAACACAAACCCTTTCCTCCACCGCTCCACCGTTTCACTTATTATATATACATAAGTTTTTCCTCCCAGATTAATATAGCTTTCAAAGTGAAAAATCGTCTGAGGTTTATTTCCTATGTAGGTAGTTTTACTATTCCTACGGGACTCATTTATTTTTGACGGGAACGGAAGATAAAATGATGAAATAGTTCAAATAAAACCTCCGACGAGAAAGAAAAACCTATCTTGATGTATTAAATATTCAACTGGTGATTTTGGAGAAAAATTCAGAAGCTGCGGTGGAGCACAAAAATATATATGAATTTAAACCTAGCATTTTAATATTACTAAAATCCTGCGACTTCTGATTTATTCTACACAAGACATATATTTAACAGTGTCCTTTATCCTTGGCAAGTTGCCGTTTTCGTTCTCGACAAGACGTCTCCACCGTGTAAAATTTTTTCTCTATATTTATTCGAAGTGGAATGTAGGTAGTAGTAGGTGTAGGTTTCGTAGAATGTACTAAATCATAGAATATCTCTCGCCACTCAAAATATGATATATGCATTCAGTCGCATTTTCATATTGTAATCGAGGAAATGTACTCTCGAATAACGCGCATGCATGGGTAAAAATAAATAGAGAAGATATATGGTAATGATATGTTTTAGTACGGGGCTGGAATTGGATTTTTTTTTGGATTTTCGCAACGTTTTATTTTATATTTTAACTTCCCGGGTTAAGTTATAAGAGGTAGTAGAAAGAGAGATATATGTACTAATTATCTCAAACTTTATGTCTAGAACACACATTATGTAACTGTTAATTGTTTGGAAATTCAACTTTCTGAAGCTTTATTTTTTAGTGAGATCTCAATTAATTGGAGCCTCCTCAATTGCCTAGAGCCCGCTCATTCTTCCACTTTCTGAAATATTTATTTCCTAGAACTTTATTTTCTGGGAATTTTTGAAATCGCCTGGAATCTCAATCGCTGACATTTAAAATATCCTGGAATCAATTTCCTGGAATCTCAATTTTCTGGAACTTCAATCGCCTCAAATCTAAAATCGCCTGGAATCATAATTGTGTTGAATCTCATAAACCTGCTATCCAATTTCCGAAATCTCATTTGCCTGAATACTCACATGCCAGAGGATATTCAAAATCCTGGATATATAGAATACTGAATACCCATTTTCCTAGAATCTCAATCGCTTGAATCTAAAATCGCCTGGAATCTTAATGGTCATGAATATCAAAATCCTGGAATTTCAATTTCCTAAAATTTTAATCTCCACAAAACTCATTTGCCTGGAATCTAAAATCTACTGGAATTTAAATATCTGATTTTTTTGGAATCTTAATTACCTAAAATTAAATTCTCTGAAGTCTAAACTTCCAAAGTCTCCATTCCCTGGAATCCCCATTTTATAAAATATCAATTTTTTGAAATCCTAATTTCTTGGAATTTCAAATTCCTAGAATACCAAATTCCTGGAATCTCAAATTCCTGGAATTTTAAATTCCTTGGAGTCTAAATTCCTTAGAATCTAAATTTTCGGAATCTAAATTCTTTGAAATCTAAATTCTTTTGCAATCTAAATTCTTTGGAATCTAAGTTCTTTGGAATTAAATTCTTTGGAATCTCAATTTTTGGAATATAAATTTTTTTCGAATCTTAATATTTTGGAATCTCAAATTCCTGGAATTTCAAATTCTTTGGAATCTCAAATTCTTGGAATCTCAAATTTTTTGGAATCGAAATTTCTTGGAATCTCAATCTCCAGAAATCTAAATTTCTTAGAATCTCAATCTCCCGGAATCTCAATTTCTTGGCATCTCAATTACCCAAAATTATAACATTCTGGAATCTCAATCTCCCAAAATTCTTATTTTCTGGAATTTTCATTACTTGGAATCTAAAATTCTTGAAATATTCCATATCTTTGAATCTTAAATTTTCATAATCTGAATCCCTCGGAATCTAAATTTCTTGGAATCTCAATTTCCCAGAATCTTGATTTTCTGGAATTTAGAATCGCCTGAAATCTCAATTTCCTGGAATCTCAATTCCCGGAATCTTAATTATCTGGAATCTAAACTCGCCTGAAATCTCAATTTCCTGGAATCTTAATTACCAAAAATTTCAATATTCTGGGATCTCCATTTTCCGGAATAAAGATTCTTGAAATCTAAATACTTGAAATCTAAATTCGTGAAATCTAAATTCTATGGAATCTAAATCTCTTGGAATTTCCATTTCTTGAAATGTACATTTCTTGAAATTTCCATTTCTTGGAAACTCAATTGACTAGAATCTAATTTTTTGAAATTTAAAACTTCTTGGAATCTAATTTCTTGGAATTTCCATTTATTGAATCTAATTTTCTTGAAATTTCCATTTATTGTAATCTATTTTTTTTTTGAATTTCCATTTCTTGGAATCTAATTTGTTCGAATAAATTCCTTGGAATCTAAATCCTTGGAATCCAAATTTCAAGGAATCTAAATTTTCAGGAATTCCAATTTCTTGGAATCCAAATTCCTTGGAATTTCAATTTCCTAGAATCTCAATTGCATGTGTAATTGCTTAAACCAAACTTATCACATCACAAAATTTGAAAAAGACAATATTGACTAAAATCAATTTTATGCAACATTTTATGCAAACAATTCTCCACTCGCTGCAATATATTCTCCTCCACCGTACTTCAAATACTTGTAAAAATTCTTTTAAATAACTCGCAGTCCATATAAGTATTTCACTTTTTCATTCTTTCGCAGACTCTTGTTTTTTTCGGTTCTTCAGTTTTGTAAAATATGTATCAATTCGAATAAGTTATTTCTGGAAAGAACCAACCCTCTCGAGTGGAGTTCGTTTATTTTTTATTTTTATTCGTTATTACGAGAATAAGAAAATTGGGAATTGAAACATTTCATAAAAGAGAATATAAATTGAGAAGTTATTCTGTTAAAAAGAAAAAAAGAAACTGTTGAGAATAGTTATGTGAAGTTTTCACAAGTGTATAAA